>NW_016827726.1:371285-382673 GCF_001698545.2 Rhinopithecus bieti
TTTTTTTTTTTTTTTTTTGAGATGGAGTATTGCACTTTCACCCAGGCTGGAGTGCAGTGGCGCCATCTCGGCTCACTGCAAGCTCCACTTCCCGGGTTCACGCCATTCTCCTGCCTCAGCCTCCCAAGTATCTGGGACTCCAGGCACCCGCCACCACTCCTGGCTAATTTTTTTTTTTCGTATTTTTAGTAGAGATGGGGTTTCACCATGTTTGCCAGGATGGTCTTGATCTCCTGACCCTGTGATCCACCTGCCTTGGCCTCCCAAAGTCCCCAAACAAAAATTTTAATGCATAAGAATTGAAACCACCCTGCTAGAGACAGAATGTTTGTGCACCCCAAAATTTATATGTTAAAACCTAATACCCAATGTGTTAGTATTTGGAGATGGGCCTTTAGAGGGTGATCATATCATAGGAGTGGGGTCACCTCCTCTGTCTTCTTCACAAATGGGATTAATAACCTTATAAATAATATCCCAGAAAGCTCCCTCACCCCTTCCACCATGTGTGGCTATAGCAAGAAAAGCAGCCACCTATAAACCGTGAAGCAGACCCTCACCAGACAGCAAATCTGCCAGCAGCTTGATCTTGGACTTCCCAGCCTCCAGAACTGTAAGTAATAAATTTCTGTTGTTTATAAACTCCCCAGTCTATCATATCCTGTCATAGCAGTCCAAACAGACTAACGCACACCCTATGTAAAGAGGAGGAAACAGTTTACTAAGCAGTTAAATGAGAGACAGAGAGAAAGTATGTCTGTGTGTGTGTGTGTGTGTGTGTGTGTGTGTGTGTGTATGTGTGTGTGTACTCGTGGGCCTACAGGTTTCCACCTATATGCACATATGTTTTGCATATACACGTCACATTACATAGACTGCTTAGATATAACCAAACTCTTCTCAGTAGGGCATTGGTGAAGTAAAGCATACACAGGAAGACCTGGGGCACTGCCAAAGCTCTAGTTCTAACTTCTTTTCTTCACCTGATTCTGGCTTCCAGTCCACTTTTTCATCCCACTCTGATCCATATCCATACTCCCTACTCCAGACCAATCACTTCCTTGTGGAAAAGGGAGCTGATATGTTAATTATTGAGAATTGTGATCTCTTTTAAGTGAGAAAGTTTTTAATTCCTCAGAGGGTCTTCATTGACACCACCTACCTTGAAACATAGCACGTTCCTTTTGTGATGTCTATACAGCTCCATCACTGTCTACCCCATGTCCAAGCCACTTTGCCCTGGTAATGCATCACAAAACCCACACTATGAGATGAGCCCAGGGCTAATGGCTGGGTCTTTTCCAGGTAGCTCATGAGACTTTTGACCAAAACAGCTTAGTGAAAGGGTATCTCAAACACTGGCCCTGTCCTTATTAATTATGTGTTCTTAGACAAATCACTTTGCACTCTGAGCTACAATGTTCTCACTCCGAAATGGAGACAAGAACCCCTATGTTGCAAGGCTGTTGTGAGCATTGAATGATTATGGAAGCAATTACTAGAATATAGATTTGCCGGATAAATTTAACACTTTGTGTTAAATCATTGTTGAAATTTTTTAAACCTCAGCTTCTTTTCTTTCAAGCATTGTCAAATCAGTTGGGATATTTTCTGCGTTCTTCAGAGTTTTTACTTTCTACCAAAAAAAGTTTTTAAAAAATCATGATTACTTAGTAAAAGTTTTCTAATTTTTTTCTTGACAGATAATATTATCTAATGCCTGCTGTTCTCGATGTATTATATAGAGCACCTGGTATTTTTCTCCACCTAAAAGAGTATATTTGAGGCACTTTTCAACCTTTTATCATTCATTCTCCCTCTTAAAATCTTTAACAAACTCTAAAACAACAAAAAAAATCGTTTTCTCTTTCTTTGCCATGGTTCTTACCTTATAACTTGAACACATACTTAAGCAGGTTTCTAGTCCCATCTTATGCCACAAGACGGAAATTAAAGTGGAAAAGTGCGATTAACAGGGCTCCATTTCACCATTTATTTGCTGAGTGACACGCAAGTAGATGAGGGCTTGCAAGTCACCTAGCCCTCAGCTGCTGTAAAATGAGCAAAACCACCAATACCTCCCAGGATTTATGTGAGGTGTCGATGACATTCTGGAAGAAAACACAAACTTTGGAAATTGTTCTGTACATGTGCTCTCCTGTACTTGCCAATCTTCCCAGGAGGCCAGAGAGTCCTAAGCAGAGAAAAGCAGGGTTTTGCACAGAAGCATAATGTGGGAAATGCAGGGCCCACAATCCCTGTGGTTATTTATATCTATAACCTCTAAGGTTGGAGAGCTGGCTCCACACAGAAACGCTATCTTTACTAATGTCATACTCAACACTTCTCCAGCACTGCAGACCTTTCTGGAGAAGCAGTTTACACTTAAACCAGTTGGGAAGAAGACCTTGCAGCTACTATACTACAAGAATTTCATTCCAAACTTTCTGAGTCCTGCTCTGGGCCAAACCTGGTGCCTGACACAGGAGCTACAGAGAGGAAAAAGAGGCAGGCCTTCAATCATCTTATCCCTGAAATATGTGTAGGACTTGTCTGTATGTTAGGCACCTCCTAGGTGCTGGGGATGCAACAGAAAGGAAAACAAACAAACAAACAACAAACAGGTACTTGCTCTCATGAAGCTTACATTTTCACAGACACAGACAGTGAAAAGGAAAAACATTTTAAAGATGATTTTAGAAAGTAAAAAGTATTATGAAGAAAACAAAATAGGGTCATATAATAAAAAGGGATGCTGAGTTATTCTGATGGACAACCAGGGATGGGCTCCCTTTGGAGGTGATATTTGAGAGATGAGAATGAGTATAAAAATAAATTAGTGATACTATTGAGAGTTTGGCCGAAGGATGGAAAATGGGAAAGGAGTACAACTTTTTTTATTGTTACTATTTTTCAAGACAGAGTCTCCCTCTGCTGCCCAGGATGGAGTGCAGTGGTACAATGTCGGCTCACTGAAACTTCCACCTCCTAGGTTCAAGTGATTCTCCTGTCTCAACCTCCCTAGTAGCTGGGACTACAGGTGCGTGCCACCACACCCGGCTAATTTTTTTATTTTTTTATTTTTTAGTAGAGACAGGGTTTCACCATATTGGCCAGGCTGGTCTTGAACTCCTAACCTTGTGATTCACCTGCCTCAGCCTCCCAAAGTGCTGGGATTACAGGTGTGAGCCACCACACCTGGACCTGGCCAGAGTACAACATTTGTAAGTAACTAGTATGTGCTAGGGACCATGCTATGTTGACATGTTCACTTATTTAATCTTCCCAAGCCACCGTGGCAGCAACTATGCCAACTGTGGTCACCAGTGCCAAGAGCAATAGATGGCACACAATGAGGATACTAATAAAAACAGAATGAATGAAAATGAGGATGAATGAGATAGAATTTATCAATCCCATTTTATAAACAAGGAAGTTGAGGCTCTAATAGGTTGGGTTTTTCAAGGCCACACAGCTACAGATCACGGAGCTAGAATAGTTGATCCTTGGCCTGTCTTTAAAATGTCTGATATTTCATTTTGTTAAATAAAATTAGAATTTGTTTACTAATACTTTATTTAGAATTACTTATGTTTGTAAAGTGAGACCAGACCGCAGATTTTCTTTCTCATACTACCCTTGTCAATTTGACATCAAGGTCTCTTCAGGCTCATAAAACATTGATTTGATTTTCCTATATTGCTATATGTTATTGGTTATTCTGCAAAGTAGAGATGGCCTGCTGTTGACTATTTGGTGCAAACCACCTATAGAATCCTTCCAAACAAATGTTTATTAAGCAGAGGAGGTGGTTTTGACTATTACTATCATTAGAATGTGAATGTTTGGCCCTTCCAGGTCAAATTCTGACTTATAAGGACATACAAATGAAAATAAAGCTCCTTTTCTGAATCAAATTTTTGAACAGTATCTGTTTATTCAATTAGTGTTTACTAAACATCTATTACATGTCAGGCATTATTCTAGGCACCCTGAATACAGCAATAAACAAAACAGAAAAAAGATTTCCTGCCCCGGTGGTGTTTATATTCTACTGAAGGGAGACAGACAGTATGCAAAGAAGTAAAAAATAAACATGGTTAGAAGGTTCTGATAATCTACAGAAATAAGGCAGGGAAGGGAAATAAGAAGTGTGAGGCAGAAGAAGGGTTGCATTTGTTTTTGTTTGTTTGTTTTGTTTTGTTTTGTTTTGAGACAGAGTCTCACTGTTTTCACCTAGGCTAGAGTGCAATGGCATGATCTCGGCTCACTGTAACCTCCACCTCCTGGGTTCCAGCAATTTTCCTGCCTCAGCCTCCCAAGTAGCTGAGATTACAGGTGCCTGCCACCACATCCAGCTAATTTTTGTACTTTTAGTAGAGATGGGGTTTTACCATGTTAGCCAGGCTGTTCTCAAACTCCTTACCTCAGGTGATCCACCCGCCTCGGCCTCCCAAAGTGCTGGGATTACAGGAGTGAGCCACTGCACCCAGCCAGGGTTGTACTTTTAAACAGATTAATCAGAGAAGGCCACTCCAAAAAGTTGACATTTAGGTAGCGAATTGAAGGAAAGTATTGCAGAGAAAGGGAAGACATAAGCAAAGTCTAGAAATGGAAGCATGTGTGTCACATTTCAGGAACAAGAAGGAGATCAGCATGGCTAGAAGATAATGGACTAGAAAGCTCCAGGCCCTTGTTCTTCCATGAAAACACTGAATTAACGACAACGTACAGACCTAATCACTTTGTGAGAACTACAAAAATCTATTAAGAAGCTTCCGCAACTAAGAAAACCACTAATCAAGAAAAACTTCACCCAAAGTGATAGGAAATGTTGTCTTTTGCTCGCCCTTCCTCCTTCCCCTACTCATTATAGCATGGCATGACATAGTGAGAGGAAAGCTGCCCAGCTCCCAAGCTCCTCCTTTGAGATGGAAGAAAAATTTGGAACTCACACAATATTCTGCTTTACAACATTGTCTGAGGGCTACACTAGAGACAAGTTGCTGTCTCACTTTAAAGACTTGTGGGAATAGTAGCATACTTTGAATACCAGATTGTAGGTTGCTGAAAGTAGCAGTGGGTGCCATAATGTGTTAGAACTGCAGGGAATCTGAAGTCCTGTGGGCACCAGGGAGCAAAACATTATGGGCAGAAGAATAAAATAGCAACCCTAGGCTTCTGAGAAGAAGCAGGGATAACTTTCTTGGGAAAATTAAGACATTTAAAGCAGCAAATCATTGTTACCAGGAACTGAAATAAAAGCATATGTACAAGACACATCCCTAGAAAATATCTGAAGGGACACACAGCCTATATGTCATGAAGATCTTCTTCTGCACAGAACTAGTCCACAAAGACTGGAAGAGGCAGTTGTTTTTTCAAATGCCCAAATCTCAACAAAAAAAAAAAGGTCATAAAGCACACAAAGGAACAGGGAAACATGGCCCACTGAAAAGAATAAAATAAATCTCCAGAAACAGGCCCTACAGAAAATGCAGGTCTCTGAGACACTTGACAAAGAATGTAAAACAACTTTCTTAGAGATACTCAAAAGCTAAATGAGAATACAGATAGATGACTAAATGGAATCAGGAAAATAATACACAAGCAAAATAATACCATCAATAAAAAGATAAATACTACTTTTTTAAGTACCAAACACAAAATTCTAGAGCTGAACAATGCAGTAACTGAATTTTAAAATATGCTAAAAGAGTTCAACAGCAGACTAGATAAAGCAGAATGAACTTGAAGATGGGTCACTTCATATTACCAAGTCAGAGAAGAAAAAAAAATGAAGGGAAGTGTAAAGAGCCTAAGCAAGTTATATGACATAATTGTATACCTTATGGAAGCCCCAGAAAAAGAAGAGAGAAAGAAAGGGACAGAGAGCTTATGTGAATGATGGCCAAAAACTTCCCAAATTTGAGGATAGAAATGAATGTACTAATACAAGCTCAAGGAAGTCTAATAGAAAAAGTCCTAAGAGACCCACATCAAACACAATATAGTCAAACTGTTGAAAGTCAAACAAAAAAGAATCTTGAAAGTAGAGAGAAAAGTAACTTATTATACATAAGCCTCTACAAGGTTATTAGCAAATTTCTCACCATAAACCTCAAAGGTAAGAAGGCAGTGAGATAATATATTCAAAGTACTGAAAGAAAAAAAAGTCAATCAAGAATACTATATTTGACAAAATGTCCCTCAAAACAAAGGAGAAATTAAGACTTTCCCAAATAAACAAAAGCTGAGGGAGTTTATTACCACTTGAGTTGTGTTAGTCAGATGGTGAAAATGATAATGGTAATGATAATGGGTTAATCTCCACAATACAGTCAAGTGTTGCTTAATGACAGGGATACATCCTGAGAAATGTATCATCAGGCAATTCTGTCAGCAAGTATAATAGAATGTACTTATACAAACCCAGATGGTGTAGCCTACTACACACCTGGGCTCTATGGGGTAGCCTAGTGCTCTTAGGCTACAAATCTGTACAGCATACTGGGGGCAATTGTAACACAATGGTATTTGTGTATCTAAATATGTTTAAACAGAAAAGGTACAGTAAAATTATGGTACAAAAGACAAAAACATGTTACGTGTATATAGGGCATTTACCTTAAGTGGAGCTTGCAGGACTAAAAGTTGCTCTGAGTGAATGAGTGAGTGGTGAGTTAATACGAAGACCTAGGACATTACCACACCCTACTGTGGACTTCATAAACACTGTGCACTTACGCTACACTAAATTTACAAAGAAAATTTCTTTCTTAAATAGTAACAACTTTATCTTCCTCCAACTTTTTAGTTTATAAACTTTTCAATTTACGTTTTGCTTTTACATTTTATAACACTCAGCTTAAAACACAACCACATTGTACAGCTAAACAAAATATTTTCTTTCTTTACATCTTCATGCTACAAGCTTTTATACTTAATTTTTTTTACTTTCTAAACATTTTCTTAAAAACTAAGACATAAACACATACATTAGCCTAGTCCTACATAGGGTCAGGATAATCAATATCACTTTATTCTGCCTCCACATCTTGTCCCACTGGAAAGGCCACTAACCTGTATAAAGTTGTCACCTCCTATGGTAACAATACCGTCTTCTGGACTATCTCCTGAAGGACCTGCCTGAAGCTCTTTTATAGTTAACTGTTAAAAAAAATGAGAGAAACTCTTGCTATGTTACCCAGGCTGGTCTTGACTCTTAGGCTTAAAGGAGTTCTTTCCATCCCAAGTAGCTAGGATTATAGGCACATGTCACCAAACCTTATATAACATTTATTATATAAGTAGAAGAAGTACATTCTAAAATAACAATAAAAAGTATAGTGTGGTACATACATAAACTAGCAACATAGTTATTTATTATCATAATCAAGTATCATGTACTGTACAAAATTATGTGTGTTATACTTTCATACTACCAGCAGTTGCATAGGTTTGTTTGCATAGTAGATTTGTTTAAACCATAAACACAAGAGTAATGCTGTGCTATGATTTTTAAGTAGCTACAATGTCACTAGACAATAGGACTTTTTCAGCTCCATTATAATCTCATGAGACCACTGTTGTGTATGTGGTCCATCACCGACCAAACACTGTTATGTGGTACATGACTGTATATAATTAACTTTTGAAGGTTAACAACAACAAAAATAACCTAATTTTAAAATGGTCAAATAATTCGAATGGACATTTCTCCAGAGATAATATATAATGTCCAACAAGCATATTTAAAGATGCATCACTTATCATCCAGAAAATATAAATCAAAATCAAAACCAACAAACAATGACTTATTACCTCACACTCATTAGTACAACTTCTATCAAAACACACAGACAGAGAAAGAAAAAGAGAGAGCAAGAGAGAATAACAAGTGTTGGCAAGGATGTGGAGATCTTTGCCTTGGAGTACTTGTACATTGTTGGTGGGAATGTAAAATGACGCAGTCACTAGGCTAAATAGTATGGCAGTTCCTCAAAAAATTAAAAGCAGAATTACCAAATGATTCAGTAATTCCAAGTGTGGATTTATATTTAAAAGAATTAAAAACAGGATCATGAAGAGATAGTTGCACATCTATGTTTACAGCAGAACTATTCACAATAGCTGACAGTGGAAGCTACCCAACTATCTATCAGTGGATGAATTGATAAACAAAATGTAGTATACACGGACAATAGAAGATGATTTAGCCTTAAAATAAAAAGAATCCAAGGTTCATCTACCATGTGGATGAACCTTGAGGACATTATGCTAAGTGAAATAATCCAGTAACAGGAAGACAACTACTGTATGGTTTCATTTATATGAGATATCTAAACTTACAGAAACAGGAAGTAGAATTCTGGTTGCCAGAGGCTGGGCATAGGGAAATGAGAAGTCGTTGTTCAGTTTTGCAACATGAAAACACTCTGGAAATCTGTGACACAACCATGTGAATACACTTAACACTAATAACTGTACACTTACAAATTGTTAATATGGTAAATTTTATATTATGTGCTTTTTATTATGACACACACACACACACACAAATATACCTGAGCCTAAGGAAAAGGAAGCATTTCCTCACAGCCATTTACATAGTGAATAACAGAACCAACCCAGGTTCAAATCCAGGTTTGTCTAACATCTCAGTTAAGGATTCCTTCTGCTGTACAACAGTGTTTTAGCTTTATATGTTAAAAAGTAATCTTAAGAGACCTATAGTGGCTACATTAATATAGGGAAAAATAGGCTAATAGAACTGAAAAGACAAACAATTTCATAATTTTAGTTGGAATTTTCAATGCTTCTCTCTCTGTAACTGATAAAATAATAAGACCAACTTGACCTAACTGACATAATAGAACGCTTCTCCTAACAATAAGAAAATGTATTCTTTTCAATCACATATGGAATATTCTCCAAGATAAATTATATACTAAGCCATAAAATGTGCTTCCATAAATTTTAAAATTGGAAATTATACAAAGTATGTTTTCTGACCATAATGAAATTAAATTAGAAATCAACAGCAGAAAGCAATCTAGAAAATTCTCAAATATTTGGACATTAAGCAATGTACTTCTAAGAAACGCACAGGGCAAAGAAGAAATTACCAGAGAAATAAAAAAATAAAAACACAACATATAAAAATGTACAGCATACAGCTAAAGCAGTGTTTGGATGATAATTAGTAGTTTTGAATGCTTCCTAAAAAAGAAAAAACATATCAAAAATAAATAATCTAGTGTTCTATTTCAAGAATTTGGAAGAGGAAGAATAAATCAAACACAAAAGAAGTAGACTACCATAATACTAATGATAAGAACAGGAAATCAATAAATCATAAAAGCAGAAAAGCAAATAGAGGAAACCAATAAGACTAAAAGTCAATTCTTTGAAAAGATCAACAAAATGTGTGTACCTTTAGTTGGAATGACTGAGGAAAACAAAACAAAACAAAACAAAACAAAACAAAAAAAAGACAAAAACTACTAAAGTCAAGAATGATGAAAGGAACATCACTACAAACCTACAGAAACTAAAAAGATTGCAAGGGAACACTATAAACAAATTTATGCCAACAAATTAGACAACTTAGGTAAAGTGAGCAAATTCCTAGACAGACACAAATTACCCAAACTAACTCAAGAAGGAGGAGAAAATCTGAATAGACATATATCAAGTAAAGAAACTTAATTAGTAATTTTAAATCTTCCCACAAGAAAAAACCCAAGCCCAGATGGCTTCACTGGCAAATTCTATCAAACATTTAAGGAAGAAAAGACTACACAAACTCTTTCTAAAAATAGACAAGCATGGAAAACTTCCCAATTCATTGTATGAGGCTGGCATTACCTTGGTCCCAAAGCAAGACAGACATCATAAGAAAGGAAAACTACAGATATCTCTCATGAACAGAGACACGAAAAATATTAAAATATTAACAAACTGAATCTAGCAACGAACAAAAAGTTAAGTTCTTTAGATTGGTGCTTCTTTCTTGCCTAGAAACCAGCAAGACTCTAAGTAGTGACCACCTGAGAGACATTTTGCCAGAGGCCATTGATGTCCCATCATATAGGACCCAGGAAAATAATGCTCTTGGGGTGCTTTCTTCAAGGATTCATGGACAAGAATTGGTGATAAATGTCCCAGATGTCTTGACCTTTGACTGAGATGACTCTGGGGCATCTCAGTTTTACAGTCTCAGGCTGGCCAGTGGGATTGTGCCTCAGTACAGACTGTGCTAAACAGTTCATGAACACATCTGTGTGTGCTTTCTTTCCTTTCTTGTCCCACTTCCCTACAAAATACTGGTGCTTTCTGGGGTCATTTCCCCAAAATTGTGAGTACTCGTATCCTGGTCTACAGTTCTGCTTTCGTTTCCCCAAAACTGTGAGTATTCACATCCTGGTCTCCAGTTCTGCTTTCAAGACAACCCTCCTTGCCAGTTCCTTTCGGCTATGGCATAAGCTGAAAACAGTGCAGGAGAAAGTTTCCCACAATTTTTAATGAAGTTATTCTGCTTGAAGCCAGAAAGACAGATGGCACCTCCAATAGTAACTGACTTTCCCAAGAAAAGCCTAAAAAGAGAAAAATTCATATGCCTAGAGAAGGAGAAAATTCAACCGTAGAAGGAATTCAGTTGCCCTCAGAATTTGGCTTTCATATTTCTATAGGCAGAACTGATGTGATTGTGGAAATCCAATCTAGTTATCATCTTCATTATAGTGATAGTGCTAACCTCACACAGCAAGTACCACGATATCAGGAGTCTTATTCCATTTACCTTGGCAATAACCTGACGTTCTCATCATTTTACAAGGCAGTTTGCATTAACAACACCCCCCCACCACCACCCCAAGACCTGGTTACCCAATTCTGTGCATGATCTTCCTATATCTGGGGAGAGGTGCAGGATAAGAATTAGGATCCAAAATTATAAGGGTTTATTCTATTATTAATATCTCCCATTTTTACAACATCTTGTATCTACATGTGAATGAATGTTGGGAAGGTATGAAAACAGAAACCCTGTCTCCAGAGTTTTCCCAGATCTGGTTTCAGCAGATTCACTCTTCTCATTCACTTCTTCAACAAACATTCATTAGTGCACCTACTATGTTCCATCTCTGTGACACAGTGTGGTGGATACATCCCGAGGTGATCACCCACAATGAGTTACACCCTTGTACAACAGAACCTGTGACTTACTTCTAGCCAATAAGACATAGAAATGGTAATAGGAGGTCACTCCCTTGACTGTGTAAGACGTCACCTTAGCATACTGGAGTGGAAGAAACTCTCCCTTGCTGACTTTGAAAAAGAAAGCTGTTGTGTTTTGAAAGGGGCTGCTGTCAAGTGATGATGAGC
>NW_016827726.1:383360-386777 GCF_001698545.2 Rhinopithecus bieti
TGTAAACTAGTTCAACCATTGTGGAAAACAGTGTGGAGATTCCTCAAGGATCTAGAACTAGAAATACCATTTGACCCAGCCATCCCATTACTGGGTATATACCCAAAGGATTATAAATCATGCTGCTATAAAGACACATGCACACCTGTGTTTATTGCAGCACTATTCACAATAGCAAAGACTTGGAATCAACCCAAATGTCCATCAGTGACAGATTGGATTAAGAAAATGTGGCACATATACACCATGGAATACTATGCAGCCATAGAAAAGAATGAGTTAGTGTCCTTTGTAGGGACATAGATGCAGCTGGAAACCATCATTCTCAGCAAACTATCACAAGAACAGAAAATCAAACACCACATGTTCTCATTCATAGGTGGGAATTGAACAATGAGATCACATGGACACAGGAAGGGGAACATCACACACCGGGGCATATTGTGGGGAGAGGGGGAGGGATAGCATTAGGAGATATACCTAATGTAAATGACAAGTTAATGGGTGCAGCACACCAACATGGCACATGTATACATATGTATACTCAGTACAGACTGTGCTAAACAGTTCATGAACACATCTGTGTGTGCTTTCTTTCCTTTCTTGTCCCACTTCCCTACAAAATACTGGTGCTTTCTGGGGTCATTTCCCCAAAATTGTGAGTCTTGAGAGATGGGTCAACATTGCTAGTGCCCACTAGCATCTGAGTCATCACCTTCTTCCTGAGCACAGGGTTAGACTACATTTCCCAGGCCCCTTGATGATAATAACACTGGTTTTTGCCAATGGAGTATCATCTTCCAGAAGTGCTATTATCACCTCTAGGACAACAGTTTAGAGTGCATGTGCCTTCTCTACACTTCATTCTCTTCCTCAACTCACCAACCAAAAAAATTCCAATGGAAAATTCTGAGACCTTAGAAAATGACAGAACCATGTAACAGAAGGAGCTTGGTTCCCTGAAAGACTGCATGGAGCTAAGTTTCAACTCCCTCACTATCCCCTGCTGGACAGTTTTGGTTTTATTTTTGTTTTTGTTTTTTGTTTGTTTGTTTGTTTCTGAGACAGAGTCTCTCTCTGTTGCCAGGCTGGAGTGCAGGGGCACAATCTCAACTCACTGAAACTCCACCTTCCGGGTTCAATCAATTCTCCTGCCTCAGCCTCCTGAGTAGCTGGAACTAGAGGTGTTTGCCACCAAGCCCAGCTAATTTTTGTATTTTCAGTAGAGACAGGTTTCACCATGTTGACCAGGATGGTCTCAGTCTCTTGACCTCATGATCCACTGGCCTCAGTCTCCCAAAGTACTGGGATTACAAGCGTGAGCCACCATGCCCAGCCAATTGGACAGTTCTATCAGTCAGCCTTCAGCCAGAGAAATAGAATAAGTAGGAGATATATATTAAAACATGCATTGCAAGGAATTGGCTTATACCATTGTGGGGACTGCCTAGAAACATCTGAAATCCTTAGGGCAGGCCATGAGGAAGCACAGGATGGAAGTTTCCAGCACAAGCTGAAGCTTCAGTCCTCAGGTGGGATTTTTTTTTCTTTTTTAATTGATGAATAATAATTAGACATATTTATGGAGTACATGTGATATTTTGATACATGCATACAATGTGTAGTGATCAAATTAGGATAATTAGAATATCCATCACCTCAAACATTTATCACTCCAACTTTTATTTGAAATGTTGGGAACATTTCAAATCTTATTTTCTAGGTATTTTGAAACATACAATATTGTTAACTGTAGTCACACTACTGTGCTATCGAATACCAGCAAAACGACTATTAGATAGGTGAGATTTATTCTTCTAGAGGAAATTCTCCACTCTGTTCTTAAGACCTTTCAACTGAAAGAATCAGGTTAAGGTTATCTACGATAATCTCCACCAGTTAAAGCCAACCGATTATGGATTTTAATTACATCTACCAAGTACCTGTGCAGCAACATCTGAATTAGTGTTTAACTGAATAACAGGAGACTGTTTCATTTAATAACCTAGACAAGTTGACACAAAAAACTGGCCATCACATGGTGATGGCAATTAGCAAACACAACTGTGTTAAGTCACTGATGATTGGGGTGTGTTTATTACAACACTGAGAGAAGAGTCCACCCTGACTAATGAAAGCAAATTATCATTCTTCAAAGACTTGGTTTTTAATACTGAGAGTGGAGAAAATAATAAATCTTTTCTGGGATGGCTATATCCCTAATTAGTAAAGATTAGTAACCCCCCACCAAATACTTCTAGGACTCCTTTACAGGACAGTAGTAGGTTTTCTCCTCATCAGTCTTCCATCTCATGGCAAGGTACTCTAAATCTCTAGCATATCAGCCTCCCCATGGCCATAAACATTCCCAGGTCAAGCCACTTCATCTCTCACCTGGGCCATAGGCCACTCTCCTAACTGGCTGATATGGTCTCACTCTGTGTCACCCAAATCTCATGTCAAATTGTAAGCCCCACATGTCAGGGGAAATGTTAGAAGAAAGAAAACTCAGCATGCAAAACTTTCAGTACTCTTTTGTATATTTTTTAGGATTTCGGGATCAAGGAACCTGTATCAAGCACTGACTCTGGCTAATTTAAATAGAAAAATGATTTGTTATGGTGATATTGGATTGAATATGGGGACACTAGATCCAAAGGCACAGAGTATTAGAGAAGCAAGGAGTATCCCTAGTTCTGTGTATTGGTTTTCTATGGTGCATAACAAATTATTGAAAACTTAGTGGCTTTGGGAGACACTTATTCACTATTTCAGAGTTTCCACTGGTCAGGAATCTTAGCATGACTTAGTTGGGTCCTCTGTTGAGAATATCACAGGCTGCATCAGGATGTTGGCTGGGCTGCATTCTTCTCTGGAAGCTTAAATAGGGAAAATCTGCTTCAAAAATCTCTCAGGTTGTTGGCAGAATCAGTGTCTGTATGGCTATAGGACTGAAGTCCCTGTTTTCTTGTTGACTGAAAGAAACAAGAGGGCTGCTAGAGGCTGCTTCCAGCATCTGGAAACCACTGGAGTTGTACTCAGGTTTTATACAACTGAGGCTGCACTCAGGTTGCTGACATGCAACCCCGTTTCGAAACACGGCACCTTTCTTTTTCAATGCCAGCAAGGAAGAGTCTCTTCCACTCCAGTATGCTAAGATGAAGACTTATATAGTCAAGGGATGACCTCCTATTACCATTGCTATGTCTTATTGGCTAGAAGTAAGTCACAGGTTCTGTTGTACAAGGGTGATATTGGATTGTTCTTGCCTCTCAGAGAGAGTGGAGGCCTGGGTTCAGTTTTCCCCCATGCTGTTCTCATGACAGTGAGTTCTCACAAGATCTGATGGATGAAAGTGTGGCACTTCCTCTCTCTCTCTCTCTCTCTCTCTCTCTCTCTCTCTCTCTCTCTCTCTCT
>NW_016827726.1:388867-397006 GCF_001698545.2 Rhinopithecus bieti
CTCTCTCTCTCTCTCTCTCTCTCTCTCTCTCTCTCTCTCTCTCTCTTTCCCTCTCTGTCTCCTGCCACCCTGTAGGACACGCCCTGCTTCTCCTTCACTTTCTGCCACAACTGTAAGTTTCCTGAGGTCTCCTCAGCCATGCTGAATTGTGAGTCAATTAAACCTCTTTTCTTCATAAATTACTCAGTCTCAGGTAATTATTTATAGCAGTGTGAAAATGGATTAATACACTAACCCCCTGCTTTAAGACAGCCTCCCCGTGGCCACAACCCTTCCCACAGTCTACCCCTGCCAGTTCATCCTCCACACTGCTATGGAATGCACTTTCTATGCATGAATTTGACCATGTTATTTCCCTTGTTAGTTATTTCTATCATTCTTTTTTGCTTTTATATGAAGTCTAAAATCCACATTTCAAAAGACACTGGAAACTTTACAGCTTCCATATTTAGCTTCAGCTTCTATCACCTGCCTCCTCCAACTCTGGGTCACCGTGCTGTACATTCATTCTACCCACACATAAATCTACTCCCTTTGCCTGGTAACACCTTACTCAGTTATATTTTTATGCTCTTATTAAAAGTGATTGTGATCATTTATTTTGAGATCCCTAATAATAACTAATGTGCATTTTCTCTTTAAATTTTCACAATTTCCCTTTAAGGTTGGAATATCATTACAATCATCCTGCAAAAGAGGAGACTAGGGTCTCAAGTACTAAATGATTTGTCCAGGATTTCTCAGTTTGTAAGCCTTAGATCTGACATTCAGACCCAAACGAGCCCAACTCCGCAGCCTAAACTCTTAACCACCACACTAAAGTGCTTCCCAAGTCTTCATACCTGTTGTTCGCTGCTTGTGATTTCCAATCTCACCTCCATAATTCTTACCCTTCCACCTGAGAAGCTCATCCTCACCCTTTAAATCTCAGTTCAAACATCACAGTGTCAGTTCTGTTTTGTCTTCCCACCATCAAGAACTTGTCCTTCATTTTCCCACCATCAGCTGCTCTTCCCATAGTAAGAGCACCTATCACACTCTTGTGTTTTCTCTTTTCCTGACTGTACCCTGACTAATATGTAGTCAACCATCATGAAAATCTAGAAAGCAATTAGAGCCCTGATATCTCCCTATAGGCTCTTGGAAAGTTGATATACAGAAATGCCAATTAGGCTACAGATGCTGCAAAAATAGCCAAGATGTTTCACATTTTGATACCCAGATCCTCTCTGTCATTCAAAAAACAGTTGGTATAACGAATACATAAATTATATAAGTCATATGTGTAAACCAAAGATAGACAAAGATAAATATTGTAAGGCAAAGAATGCAGGCTATTACTGAGGGTGCCCTGTTAAGCGGATACATTAGTTAGAAGGTTTAACAGTGCCCGAATCTGGGTGCCACAAAAGATTGAGAATTGCTAACCAAAAAAGATGATTCTGCCCCCTCCTTTAAGAAGGATCTCCATTGTGCTTCCTAAGTTGCAAAAGTGTATTGCTCAACAGATACTGGAGGGAGGGAAACCAAATAGGGGGCTAGCATCCTAGTCCTAAAATTGATTAAATGCCTTTTCATTGAGAAATGGAAGTATTCTATTGTATTACTGCTTACCAAATATTCTGATTTCCTTGTCTGTACTATCAATACCTGCAGTGGAATCACACATCTCCATGCTGTTGAACACAGGGATATTCACTTGCTTTTGACCTGAAATATGGGTTGGCACGATGTTTGTCACTTCAGGCAGAAGTTTTAAGAGCTAGCCACATCTCTTTTCCCCTCTGCCACAAAAGCTGGCACTGTCCCATACAGAAGTTGTTCATCAGCTTGGGTATCAGAGTGGAGATGCAGCAGCCCCAGGATGATGTGTTACAGGGGCAGGTCATAAAACATTATTGCTGAAAGCCACTGAGGTTTTAAAGTCACTTGTTGTACCGCAGCATGTCCAGCCTATTCTAAATAAATGTATCTATTAAAAAAAGAAACGGAGCTTCTTCTATAAAAATAAAATATGTGTCTTTGGAGACTGGAGGGATGGAAATCCATGTAATGCAGAGGTAAAACATTTGGTAAAACTTCCACCTGCTGTAAGAGCCCTGATGAGCTTACAACTTTAGACAAGAAAGAGATGAGATCAGAAAGAATTGGCCAAATTTTAGCCAAGACTAAAACATACTAGATAATCCAGAAACTCAACACCTTGTATATTTTGAAGAGCTACTCCTTCTGAAACCCAAACAGAGGAAAATAAAACTGAGAAGTGGCAAAGGTTGATTAAAAGCTGGCCTCCTGGGAAGGGCCAACTCAAGATTGTAGCCATCACAACTTCTGTTAAGCTTTCTGAATTAAGATGGCATATGTGTCTTCTGACTAGGTTGGTATGTGTGCACACACTTTATATAACCTCCCCTTGAATGTTAGCAGAAAATGTGAATATAATGGGGTGTCACTGCCTTGGTTATCTTAAGTTACATGGCAAAAGGGATTTTGCAGGTGTAATTAAGGCCTCTAATTGGAGACTGTAAGTTTTATCAAAAAGTTTATCAAAATGTTATCAAAAGTTTATAAAATTTTCCTTGATTGTCTTGATAATGTGGTGAACCCTTAAAAGAGGTTAGAGAGATCTGAGGAATGTGAAATTTTGTGGCTGGCTTCGGAGATGTAACAACCAGAGGACAGCCTCTAGGGGTTAAATGTGACCCCTGGAGAAAAGTCAACAGGAAACCAGAGACCTCCGTCCTACAACTACATGAGTTGAAAGAGGACACTGAGCTTCAGAAAGGCATTCAGGCCAGCTGATGCCTTGATTTCAGCCTTATGAGACCCTGAGCAGTGAACAGTGTCACACTGCCCAGACTTCTGACTGACAGAACCAGAGGTGATGAATGTGTGTTGTTTTAAGCCAATAAGATTGTGGTAATTTATTAGGCAGCAATAGAGAACTAACACAGCTCTAATAAATCTTTTCAGTTAGACCAAATTGCTTAGGAAAAAACGATCTCAAGGGTTCACTCAGAAAATGGGTAAAAAGATAAAAGCAACTAAATTTTGAGAGAAAGTCATGTCTCAGGAAGAATTGTGGGTGTTGCTACTGGCATATGTTGTTGACTACAAGACACCAGCCAAGTTTTTAAGAGTTTTATGTCAAAATAACTACCATTCTAGACAAAAAATAAAGATTGTAACAGTTCAAAACTCGTAGGTCATCAACCTTCTATGGAAGAAAGTGAGTGAGAGAGGTATTTAGCCCTCCATGAGGGCTTATTCTCCAAATCCCTCTTCAATTGAATCTAAGAAAGATCATGGAAAAGGAAGGACATCATCCTGGAGGGTGAAGGAGAACTATAGACAAGGAATATCCCAACCCCACCTAGAAACCTCATGTCTGCCATACAGGATTACAGAATTGCTATGGGCCAGTGACTGCTATGTGCCTTTCATTCTTTCTCTTTCCAAAATATAGGATTTATTAAGATTATCCTATCCCTGTTCTGACACTGTGTTTGGGGGATAAATAAACAGATATATTATATTTTTGGCTCATGGGTGCAGTGATGATGCTGGTGTTTCATTCCTATAACCTTACCTTGACTCTTCCATGCATACTTACCAACATCCAGCTACATCACTAGAGTCCCTTGGCCTGAGGTTCCCTTCCACAAACATGGAAGCCTAGAAGTGCTGAGGAATTAACCCACTTGGGAACATCCCTCAACCAACGACTGATGGGAATCAATGTATAAGTACCCAAGGTTCCCTGTCTCTCAAGTGGGATAACGTTGAGTTGTCCATCTTCACTGGCTCTCATCATTTCTCCAATGGGAGTTAGCTCCAATTGCCCATGCCTTTTATTGGCTACCTTGGCTACCTTATGTTTTGTCTCACTTAACCGATCCTCTAAGTTTTTTTTCATTTCACAGATAAATCATTTGCACGTTGAGTCCCTATCTCAAAGTATCTTTCTAGAGAAACCTAACTATGACAATTCTTTTCTGAATCTAGGTGCATCATATCTGGTAAGGACCATGCAGAAATGATCACACCTCCTGCAGAGCTTCTGAATTTTGATCTTGAAGCAGAGATTTGCAGAAGACAGCAGGGGCAGTCTTTGCGGTCTCTCTTAAGGAGAGGAAGAACTTGAGTGTTTCTGCCTGAAAGGTGGGGAAAGAACTTAATGTCTGGTTACTTCAAAAATGGGCTTTCCCTCTTTGTGTTTCACTTCCCTGTGGGAGGATAATACATCCCCACTCGAATGAATTTAGGAGTAAACTACACAACTTCTTTGGTCCATGACAGCAGGGAAGAAGTGATGATTCATTTCCTGAGGAAAGCTTCAAGAGTCAGCACACGATTTGCTACATTTCTTTCCTTTCTGCTATACATATGACAATGTTCCAGAAAGAGGTTTTTCCACCAGCTGGATCCCAGAGTGAACACTTAAAAGTAGAATCTGGTTGACTCAGGATAGACCCAAACTTCTGGAATTGTAAGACAGTAAGATTTTAGTATTATTTGTTACTGTGACACAACCTAGCCTGTCTTGACTGATACAGTGCTCCCAAAAAAGAACTTTGGGAAAACAAGGAAGACACAAATACCTAAGAAAAGAGTAAAACTGAAGCTATACAGCCATATTCTCTGAAAACGAGGATACTGCAAAGAGGAGACTTTGGCTCCTGTGATTTGGAAAGAAAAGCAATCACTGTGGCTATTTAGAAGCACAGTAATCATAAGAACAAGAGGGCAGAGCAAAATTATGCAAAGGCTATCACTCAAGGAATTCAGGAGGATTTTTATTCTCCCCACAGATGGAGTCGTAAATAGCCAGAATATATTATCACAGGCAATCAGAAAATTGCTGTCAGTAATTTTAAATGAAACTTTGGCAAGTGAAATGTTGAAAAAAGAAAACTCAGTGTGCAAAACTCCCAGTACTCTTTTGTATGCTTTTTAGGGTTTTGGGATCAGGGAATCTGTGTCAAGCACTGGCTCTGGCTAATTTAAATAGAAAAATGATTTGTTATGGTGATATTGGATACTTCTTGCATCTCAGAGAGAGTGGAGATCTGAATTCAGAAGCTATGCAGCCAAAGATAATGTATCTAAATCACTGTACATATTGGCCCAGTTTAGATACCAATTTATAGCTGCCACAGATGAGGACAGGCCCAGCAGCTTATACTGCCAATATTATGGGAGGTACTATGGTTTGGAATGTTTGTCCCCTCCAAAACTCATACTTAAATGTAATTCCCAATGTGGCAGTATTGAGAAGTGAGGCCTTTAAGAGGCGACTGGGTAATGAGGGTTCAGCCCTCATGGATGGATTAATGCATCCATGGATCAATGGGTTAATGGATTAATGGTTTATGACAAGAGTGGCACCTGTACCTTTATAAGAAGAGAGAGTGGAGTAGCACACTCAGCCCCCTCAGCACGTGATGTTTGGTGCCATCTTGGGACTCTTCAGAGAATCTCCACCAACAAGAAGATTCTTCACCAGCCCACCAGATGTGACCCCTTGACCTTGGACTTCTCAGCCCTCATAACTGCAAGAAATAAATTCCTTTTCTTTATAAATTACCCAGTTTTAGGTATTCTATTATAAGCAACACAAAATGAACTGAGACAGGTGATGACATTGAAACTGGAATTTAGATGAAGCTGATGCGGCATTTTCCATCCCCTCCTTGCTGGCAAGTCAGTTTCCGCACCAAGGACTGCTCCAAGGGGGCGCTAACCTCTGCTACTACTAAAACTGCTGATGGCTCAAAAACGCTTTTGAGGGGTGTTTGGTCAGAAAAGCAAATTGAGGCAGTTGCAACCAACCTCTGCAATTCTCTGCTAGTTTCAGCAATAGGGTCTTCTTAGTGAAACCACTGGTAACTGGAATCCATTACTCCACAGTATCTCTTTGGAAAAATCATGAAGCCTTGAAGCCCAACCATACTGTAGAGTTCATTTTAAAAGTTTCTCAAGCCAGATTATGTGCCAGGCAACATTTTACCAGAGAAAAAATATTTAAAAGGTAAACACCATTACCACAACTAACTCATCCCCCACAAAAGATATGGCATGGCCTGTGTTTTTGGTGTCAGTCGCTCATTATATAGTTTGGGGTGGGTACATATGAAGGACAAACTCAGTGCCATGCACAAGGGAGTCTAGTAAAAGATGTCATTTTTATTTTTTATACTGAAAAGTAGATTCTGTCTCAAAGATGGAGGAGTCTTCACAAAGAGGAAAGGGGTTCAGACATTGGGTGAATAAGAATAACAGGCAGCCAATCTAAGACCACGTCTCTCACATGGAGAGTAAACAAGGTACAGTTAAAAGGGCCCAGACTTGGATTCAATTCCTGCCCTTTTCATCCCAATTGTGTGAACTTTCTCACCTCTGGGCCTCACCTTGTTATCCACAAAATGGATGACTGCTGTTGTTATGATTGCTACCTATTTATATCTCTCTATGTATCTTTCTACCTGTTTGTAACAGACTCATCTTAAAAGCATTGCTGCAAATCATGTATGCAAAAGTCACAGACAGTGGTCACAGTACAGTGACCACATGTGAACCACAAACAGGTTTGGACTGGCCCATCATGCTCCTGAAATGTTTTAATTGTCAACCACAAAATATTACCAAAGACATAGATTTACCTATGTTTTATAAGTAGAGATCAGATATTCTGATTTTTCTTTTCTTTATATATAAAAAGGGTGCCAGCTTTCACCACACACCCCTCACCCACTTTCCTAAAACCATCTTCCTATTTTTTTCTATCTTCCAATGTCAGGTATATAAGTGACATAGAAGGAACCATCCTGGACTTGATCACCGGGACTCTAGTTTGACTTTCAGCTCTTCCATCTTCCAGTTGTGTGACTTAGGGGCAGTGACCTAATTTTTTAAGTTTTAATTTCCTTATCTTTCAGAATGACTGTGAATACCCATTAGAATTGGTAACCACACACAAGGAAAGGGCACCAGAAGCCCTTTACTCCCTCATTAAGCTCTCAGTGACTTTCCCAGTCTCACATCCTTCCATGACTCTCCTCATAGTCTACTTTTTGGTAACACTGCACTCCTCTCTCTCTCTCCTCTCGCTCTGACTCTCTCTCTTCGTGGTAATATGCTGTCCTTTTCCAAATTCTGTTCCTGCTCTCTGGATTGTCCTCTTCCTTCTCTCTTCAACTTTTTTCAAGGGCACCTCCTCCACGAAGCTCTCCATGATCCCCTGGGCTAAATTTGTTGTTCTTGGAGCTCATGGGGTTCCCTGACTCTTTATGTCATGCTATCATTATTTCACAGTTTCATAAGTTACCTTTCCATCCATGTCCCACTAGACTGAGCACCTTGGATGGTGGGATCTTGTAGCAAGATAAAGGAGAAAATAAACCTAAGCTACTTGGAAGAATCTCCAAATAATAATAGTGAGTGAAAAGGTATGTTACAGAAGAATATACACAGAATGAATAATATTTATATTCAAGTTTTTAAACATGCAAGAATGTTGTATATGTTTTAGAAATATACATATGTGGTAGAAGTAAAAAGATAAGCATTGGAAAATTAAACAAAATTTATACTAATAGTTTCCTGGCAAAGAGACATGAGACATACAACCGGAGTGGCTGTGGAGGGAGAGAGACTTGTCTACCCAGAAAGCTTTATTTTTATATGTAATATTCTATTTCTTAAATCTGGATGGTATATGACTATTTATACTTTTGTGTGTGTTAAATATGTTTAAATAAATTTTAAGATGAAAGTAAAGAGCATGGGATTTGGAGTTTAAAAGATCCTGTCTCTGTTACTGTCAGTGAGATCCTAGGCAAGTTACCTTTTGAGCCTCAGTTTCCTCATTCATGAAATGGGAATTAAGAGTTGTTCTCTAGGACTTTGTGGAAATTATAAGAGATCACATCTACGAAGTGAGTGTCCCGTTCAGTATCTAGCAGAGATCAAGTGCTCAGGAAATGTATGTTGAATAAATTAGCAAATATTAGAAACCATGTAAGATGCTTTAAAATGCTTCTGGGGGTGCTTATTTATTTGGCACCTTAACATCTTTAAAGTAAAATAAGTGAAAGCATCATAACTGTCTGATTAGTAGATACTTGAGTGTTGAAAGTA
>NW_016827726.1:397234-406958 GCF_001698545.2 Rhinopithecus bieti
ACTCCACAGTATCTCTTTGGAAAATCATGAAGCCTTGAAGCCCAACCATACTGTAGAGTTCATTTTAAAAGTTTCTCAAGCCAGATTATGTGCCAGGCAACATTTTACCAGAGAAAAAATATTTAAAAGGTAAACACCATTACCACAACTAACTCATCCCCACAAAAGATATGGCATGGCCTGTGTTTTGGTGTCAGTCGCTCATTATATAGTTTGGGGTGGGTACATATGAAGGACAAACTCAGTGCCATGCACAAGGGAGTCTAGTAAAAGATGTCATTTTATTTTTTATACTGAAAAGTAGATTCTGTCTCAAAGATGGAGGAGTCTTCACAAAGAGGAAAGGGGTTCAGACATTGGGTGAATAAGAATAACAGGCAGCCAATCTAAGACCACGTCTCTCACATGGAGAGTAAACAAGGTACAGTTAAAAGGGCCCAGACTTGGATTCAATTCCTGCCCTTTTCATCCCAATTGTGTGAACTTTCTCACCTCTGGGCCTCACCTTGTTATCCACAAAATGGATGACTGCTGTTGTTATGATTGCTACCTATTTATATCTCTCTATGTATCTTTCTACCTGTTTGTAACAGACTCATCTTAAAAGCATTGCTGCAAATCATGTATGCAAAAGTCACAGACAGTGGTCACAGTACAGTGACCACATGTGAACCACAAACAGGTTTGGACTGGCCCATCATGCTCCTGAAATGTTTTAATTGTCAACCACAAAATATTACCAAAGACATAGATTTACCTATGTTTTATAAGTAGAGATCAGATATTCTGATTTTCTTTTCTTTATATATAAAAGGGTGCCAGCTTTCACCACACACCCCTCACCCACTTTCCTAAAACCATCTTCCTATTTTTTTCTATCTTCCAATGTCAGGTATATAAGTGACATAGAAGGAACCATCCTGGACTTGATCACCGGGACTCTAGTTTGACTTTCAGCTCTTCCATCTTCCAGTTGTGTGACTTAGGGGCAGTGACCTAATTTTTTAAGTTTTAATTTCCTTATCTTTCAGAATGACTGTGAATACCCATTAGAATTGGTAACCACACACAAGGAAAGGGCACCAGAAGCCCTTTACTCCCTCATTAAGCTCTCAGTGACTTTCCCAGTCTCACATCCTTCCATGACTCTCCTCATAGTCTACTTTTGGTAACACTGCACTCCTCTCTCTCTCTCCTCTCGCTCTGACTCTCTCTCTTCGTGGTAATATGCTGTCCTTTTCCAAATTCTGTTCCTGCTCTCTGGATTGTCCTCTTCCTTCTCTCTTCAACTTTTTTCAAGGGCACCTCCTCCACGAAGCTCTCCATGATCCCCTGGGCTAAATTTGTTGTTCTTGGAGCTCATGGGGTTCCCTGACTCTTTATGTCATGCTATCATTATTTCACAGTTTCATAAGTTACCTTTCCATCCATGTCCCACTAGACTGAGCACCTTGGATGGTGGGATCTTGTAGCAAGATAAAGGAGAAAATAAACCTAAGCTACTTGGAAGAATCTCCAAATAATAATAGTGAGTGAAAAGGTATGTTACAGAAGAATATACACAGAATGAATAATATTTATATTCAAGTTTTAAACATGCAAGAATGTTGTATATGTTTTAGAAATATACATATGTGGTAGAAGTAAAAGATAAGCATTGGAAAATTAAACAAAATTTATACTAATAGTTTCCTGGCAAAGAGACATGAGACATACAACCGGAGTGGCTGTGGAGGGAGAGAGACTTGTCTACCCA
Organism: Rhinopithecus bieti; assembly: GCF_001698545.2. Classification (NCBI taxonomy): domain Eukaryota; kingdom Metazoa; phylum Chordata; class Mammalia; order Primates; family Cercopithecidae; genus Rhinopithecus; species Rhinopithecus bieti. The sequence goes on from NW_016827726.1 coordinate 398,991, forward strand.
GAAAGCTTTATTTTATATGTAATATTCTATTTCTTAAATCTGGATGGTATATGACTATTTATACTTTTGTGTGTGTTAAATATGTTTAAATAAATTTTAAGATGAAAGTAAAGAGCATGGGATTTGGAGTTTAAAAGATCCTGTCTCTGTTACTGTCAGTGAGATCCTAGGCAAGTTACCTTTTGAGCCTCAGTTTCCTCATTCATGAAATGGGAATTAAGAGTTGTTCTCTAGGACTTTGTGGAAATTATAAGAGATCACATCTACGAAGTGAGTGTCCCGTTCAGTATCTAGCAGAGATCAAGTGCTCAGGAAATGTATGTTGAATAAATTAGCAAATATTAGAAACCATGTAAGATGCTTTAAAATGCTTCTGGGGTGCTTATTTATTTGGCACCTTAACATCTTTAAAGTAAAATAAGTGAAAGCATCATAACTGTCTGATTAGTAGATACTTGAGTGTTGAAAGTAGAAAAAAAAAAAAAGCATCAACACCCCTAACTATTCTCTTCACTTCCAAAGATCATTCTCAATATTTAAGCCTGCATTGTGAAAATAAAGCATAACTCCTTCAGAAGAAGGATCACAGTGTAAGGAAGGGGGTCTTCGAACAGGAGGCGCAGCCTTCTCAGAGATGCCTCTTGCTGCCAATCACCTCCCCTTTACCCTTGACCAGGAAACCTCTTCAGAAACTCACAGAAAGATAGGCGGTCAGCATGCACCTTCTCTATGTGCAGAGAAGGGGACAGATCCCACTGCGGCATTTCCCATCCACGCCTTGCTGGTGTGTCAGTTTCAGCACCAAGGACAGTTCCAAGGTACAGCTAAGCTCTGCTACCAAAACTGTTGAAGGCTCCCAAACGCTTTTGAGGGAGGGTTTGGTCAGAAAAGCAAATTGAGGCCGGGCGCGGTGGCTCAAGCCTGTAATCCCAGCACTTTGGGAGGCCGAGGCGGGCGGATCACAAGGTCAGGAGATCGAGACCATCCTGGCTAACACGGTGAAACCCCGTCTTTACTAAAAAATACAAAAAACTAGCCGGGCGAGGTGGCAGGCACCTGTAGTCCCAGCTACTCAGGAGGCTGAGGCAGGAGAATGGCATGAACCCGGGAGGCGGAGCTTGCAGTGAGCTGAGATCTGGCCACTGCACTCCAGCTTGGGCGACAGAGTGAGACTCCGTCTCAAAAAGAAAAGAAAAAAAGAAAAGCAAATTTGAGTCCGCTGCACCAACCTCTGCAATTCTCTGCCTAGGGTTCAGCAATAGCGCTTCTTAGTGAAACCACTTCGTAACTAGAATCCATTTCTCTACAGTTTCTCTTTGGGAAAACCATGAAACCTTGAAGCCCAACCATACCAGAGAGTTCATTTTTAAAAGTTTCTCAAACCAGTTTATGTGCCAGCCAACATTTTACCAGAGAAAAAAAAATTTAAAAGGTAAACATCTAAATATATAAATACATATTTTTCAAACTAAATACAAGAAACAGCCCTGAGACAGAGGAGAGCAGAGTTAGAGCAGTGATTTAGGATTGGTGGTCCAGAAAAAGGCTCTCTGAGGAGCTGATATTGAATTTGGATTAAAAGGTTCTGGCCACACAAAGATTATGCAAGCACAACCATGCAGAGAAACTGTGTGCAGAGGCCTGAGGGGAGGAAACAACTGACCTCTGGGGAGAAAGCATTTCCATAAGAAGGAACAGAAAGTGCAAAAGCTCTGAAACCAGAGAGAGGTTGCCTGTTTGACTAACAATGAGAGCAGTGTAGCCTCATGGCTTCCAGCAAGATGAAGAAGTCATGCAATAAGGTCAGAAAGGTTGGCCAGGACCAGAACAAGTAAAGTCTTAAGTGCCACGGTTTACAGGGGATTTTTTTCAACAAGTGATGAGAAGAGGTTGAAATAACTTAAGCAGAGATGTGATAGAATCACATTTATGCTTTAAAAGATCACTATTGCTGTTGCCTGGCGAATGTGCTGAGAGGAGGCAACCAGTAGAAACAGTTAAAGTGGTAAGTGTGGTTATCTTGGTGAGAGGTGAGCCTGGCGTGGATGGGGTAGGTTGAGGCAGACAGAGGTATGTGGATTCAGGAAGTACTTTGGAGATTGAACAAATAAATCTTGTTGGTATATTGGATATGAGGATGAGAGAAAAAGGAAAGATTGAAGATGAGTTTGGGTCTTCTCATTTGAGCAAGTGAGCAAATGGAGATGTCTTGAAGTGACCTGGGCAAAATTGATACAGAGAGAACAAATTGATGGGAGACCAGGAGTTCCATTTGGAGCATGTTAGGCTTGAACTGAACAGCATCCAGGCAAAGGTCTGATTGTATAAAGGTCTGGTTGGTTGTATAAACTGGGAACTCACCTTGGGTTGGACATTCACTCAGGCATCATTGTACTTAGCATAGGGGTTCTTATTGGAAAGGGGAGCATTTTGTCTCCCAAAAGACATTTACCAATGTCTGGAGATATTTTTGTTTATCACATCTGAGATGAAAAGGGATGCACCTAGCATCCCTTAGGTAGAGGCCAACAGTGCTGCTAAGTGCCCTGTAATGCACAGAACAGCACCCACAACAAATAATAATTCCATCCAAAATGGTAACGGTGCCGAAGTTGAGAAACCCCAGTTTAGAGCTTAGACATGTGCTACTTCCCCTAAGGAGGAGTGTTCATAGGCAAGAGAAGACAACTCAGGATTGCTCAAACTGTCTCTGTTGGCCACCTCAGTCCTTTTGCTCCAACTTTAGACTTTGCTTTCTCATCATCTAGCTTTAAAGAAAGCACTCAAGCTTTACACTCAGACAAATTTGAGTTTAGATCTCAGCTCTACCACTAATCATGTGACTTTGGGCAAGTAATTTAACTTCTCTGAGTTTCAGGGGATAATAGTATCGACTCCTGGGTTTGTGACAAGGGAAATGAGCTGATTATAATGTGTCAGGACGTTGTCTACAACCCATAAACACTCAACAGATGATTATATTCCCATGTGTGGCCTAGCTTTAATTTTGTGTTTTTCTGAGACCTCTGTGCCCCTTCGCAACCATCCTCTCACCCCAGACTCCAATCTCTGAGCTGTGCCCTGTGCAGACCTTTTTATGCCACATTTTGCACTGAAAGCATCTATTTATGAGCCTGTCCACCCCTGCTCGGCAGTGAATATGAAGACAACTCTACTCCTGTTCATAAGCCGCTGTGATGTTCCCATACACAAAATCATCCCCTTTATATTCACTCACCCCTTTAACCCACATATCAGCCCAGGGAAACATGCTCTGGTGTTCTTGGTTTACAATTGCAGTCAGCAGGGCTCAATTTAGATAATAAACTAAACAACCCCAAACGTATCCCTTCTCCACTAAACCAAGTCAAGATGCAATCCCCACTCCATACAGCCTTTTAAAAGTTGCTTGACACCTGCCCTGGAAATCCAAATAAAGGTGTCAACCCTCAACCCCAGGCAACTTTGGTTTATGGATCCAGAGTGTTCTGGGGCAAGGGAAAGCCAGCTCTGGGTTCTCACTGCTCAGCACCACTGTCTGCCCAGCCCCAGGCAGACTCCTTGGAAAGCCAGGATTCTGTCTTGCTGAGACAGCTTCAGCTAAGCAACTTTGGTCTCTTGGCCCAACAGGCCTTAATGATGTCACTTAGACCTGGGCACAAATTTGCTGAGCCCGTGACATCACAAAATCCTCTTCCCCGGGGCCTAAGGAAAAAACAGAAGCTTTCCAGGGTACTGCCTGCTTAACAAAAAAGGGAGAGGACTGGAGAGTTTATTATGTGCATCTCTAATGAAAAACCTGAAAGGAGTCATTAAAGGACCCTGAATTTTGGAAAAGATCTTTGTGGAAAGATAACAAATAACCTTTATTCTCTAGCTTTTCCAAGTCTCAGTTTCCTCCTTAAATGCATGAAAATAATAATTACTTCCTTAAAGAAACAGCTGTGAGGTTTCAAGAGCAAGCATATATTAAAAATATATAATATAATGTCCAGCATCTAAAAGGGAGCTGGCAAATGATATGGTTTGGCCTTGTCCCCACCCAAATCTTATCTTGAATTGTAGTTCCCAAAGCCCCCATGTGTTATGGGAGGGGCCTGGTGGGAAGTAATTGAATCATGGGAGCAGTTACCCTTATGCTGTTCTCATGATAATGAGTTCTCACACAATCTAATGGTTTTATAAGGGGCTTTTTCCCCTTTGCTCGGCACTTCTCTCTCCCACCATCTTGTGAACAAGGTGCATTGCTTCTCCTTCATCTTTGCCATGATTTTAAGTTTCCTGAGGCCTCCCCAACCATGCAGAACTGTGAGTCAATTAAACCTCTCTTCTTTATAAATAACCCGGTCTTGGGTATTTCTTCATAGCAGCATGAGAACAGACTAATACACAAAGAACAGTCATTTTATTTAATTTCAACTTATTAATGTGTATTTAAGAAAAACTAGATAATGTAGATAAATCAATAAAAATAAGAAAAGCCAACCACAAGCCCACCATCCTAAGATAATCACTGTGAAGTTTTTGAAGAGGTCCTTTCAAACATTTTTTTCTATGCATGAATATGCAGACACCTGATTCAAAAACATGAGACCATGCCACTATCAGGGGCTTTCACCATAAGAGAAGAAAGCCCAAGTGTTCCAGAAGGCCCCCTACATCACTTCAGGCCCATATATGTGTACATGGGCTTAACTTTGTCCTCTGCCTTTGTGTGAGTTGGCATTAAGCAAAATTAGATTAGTATCCTCCAGACAAGGACAATTTACCTAAACAGCAAGGTTCAGTCCACAGTAGCTGCAGATAGAACAACTCTTGTAAGCTTACTTGAGTTGAGGCATCAAATTCCTTTGAAACCAGGTCATCTTGTGGAAGTGCAAGTTCATGCTTGCTTGGTGTGCCTGGAGAAAGGCAGAGGAGCTTTGGCAATCCCTAAGGAATGTACTTCATGCAACAGGAATCACTTGCAGGCACTAGCGGGAACAGCCAGGGATGCTCACATTCGCTAACACTTATGCGAGAGCTACTTTGTGGTCTTTATTCATTTAATCTTTACATCTTTATGAGGCTGGTACTATTACTGTCCACATTTTACAGATCAGAAAATTGAGGCACACAGAATAAAGTGAACCCTAAGGTCTGTTTCATCCCAGAATTGGTCATGGGAACTTGGACAGCTCATTTAACCTCTCTGAGCCTCTGTTGGCTAATCTTGCAAGGGAACTGCAATGCATTTACAGTTCTCAGCACAGAAAAGGAACTGAAAATATATTAGATTATATCCATTATCTTTTTCAGAAAATGCTTGGCAAAATTTTGACACTGCTCCCCCCTCCCCAGCCCCCAGGGCTAGAAACACAATTTAATTCATTTAGTCAAATCTGTCATTAGCTCTCTTCCTGGCCACAGGTGTGTGGCTGTCTCTGGCACCTCATTAGTAAGTCCATGGTATTAGGGTTTGGGGCCATACCAAGTGCTGCCAAGTATAGCAGGCCACAGTTTCCGTGGCCTTGGAGTGAGTCATTTCCTGTTTAATTTTCACTTGTCCACAAAGGCTATCAACTGCTTGGGAAGGAGAAAAATATCATAACCATTCTAGAAATTCTGAGAATGAAATCAACTGAGAACAAGTATTTTTTCCCTCTTAGGCACCCAGAAGTTCCAGAATAATAAATGAAGGAAACCAGTGCTAAAATACTGAGGTCATGGAGCAGTGGAAAGTCCATGGAATTGTAGGCATTTACCTCTCTCTGCCCCAAGCTGGAGGGGCCCCCAGAACCCTCATGGTGGAGCTCTTGCTTTCCTCTACCCTCCTCTGCACCACTATGGAACTGTGAGAGGAGAGAGACTGTGGGGCTCAGTGGAAACCCAGCCTCCAGCCCCATTCTCCGGAAATTAAGAGCCCCTTTATCAACATCTTCACTTGTTCATTCGATGAATGCTCTTGTGCGTTTAAGGTTTTTGTTTGTTTGTTTGTTTTGAGACAGAGTCTTGCTTTGTCGTCCAGGCTGGAGCGCAGTGGCATGATCTTGGCTCACTACAACCTCTGCCTCCTGGGCTCAAGTGATTCTCCTGCATAGCTGGGATTGCAGGCACATGCTCCTGAGTAGCTGGGATTACAGGCATGCGCCATCACACCCAGCTAATTTTTGTATTTTTAGTAGAGATGGGGTTTCGCCATGTTAGCCATGCTGGTCTCGAGCTCCTGACCTCAAGTGATCTGGCTGCCTCAGTCTCCCAAAGTGCTGGTGTTACAGGCGTGAGACACTGCGCCCGGCCTGTTTGAAGTTTTGGTCATGTAGAGAGTCAGCCAGATTGAAAATACAGCTGTTCCAAATCCATCAGTAGAAAAGGAGAAAGGATTTAATATTTCAATAAAACTGTGGACTTGGAATGGAAAAAAAAAAAAAAGAGAAAATACAGCTGTTCTCTGGGCAAGTGCAACCTGTCATCTGAAAGGAGAGAACATTTCTCCTTCCTACCATTGGTTACCTAGGGAGTAAAAAAGGCCTCCAGACTGAGAACTGAGAGGGCTATCCCTGCATTGGCAGCAGAAGTAGAATCTATGTCATAATAAGGAGGCAAGAAGTTCAGGGAAGGGCTCCTGGTTAATGAGTGAGGCAATGGAGAGAGGTTGCAGTGGCAACAGGACCCAGCTGTGGGAAACACGTGTCAACCTGGGACACCAGAGCCCAGGTGGAGTCCAAAGAACCCTGTGGGGTCCATAGGTGGATGTCCCAGGAAGCCCCTGAAAGAGGAAGAGTCAGGGCCTAGAAAGGAGCATCTCACGGACCCCACCCCTGTGTGGGCAGCCATGGCTCTGGGAAGTAAAATACCTGATTGGTTCTCTTATTGTAAATTGTTACTTTCGGTAGCAGAAATAAACCTCAGTTCTCAAACTCAGATGCACAAGAAATGTAGCCCCATTTTTTGTATGTGTTTTCATTCTATTCCAGCACCCATTCCACTGGGTGGAGCCCCGAGGAAAAATCTTGGACCCTGTTTCATTCCAAAACCAAGATTTAGGGGACAAATAACATGTAATTCCATGGACCCAAGGAGTAAACACACTTTGGTTCTCACTGACATCAGCCTCTGCAGGGAACTGCTGCCAGCAGTAAGGCCCCTCCTGTTCTGGGGGCATCTCTCCGACCTGTGGGCTCCTCTCTGGGGTGCAGGAGTCACCTCCTTGTCATGGAGTTCCAGGGATCTACCGAAATGCTCAGCTCTAACCATAATGTTCTTTCTTCTCTCCAGTATTGCCACCTCATTAAGATGAGGCCTGAGTCTGCTCTGCACTTGAATCTAAAAATCACATTAGAAGTCCTGTTATTTGTCCCCTAAATCTTGGTTTTGGAATGAAACAGGGTCCAGGATTTTTCCTCGGGGCCCCAAAATATCAAAACCTTCTTTTGTTTGCTTCCTTGACAGCTCCAGCCTCTCCCCACAGTCTAGCAAATGTCCCGCTGGTCTGGGAATGTCATGGCTCTTCCCTACGCATCTCATTTACTACTTGTCTTGACTCAGAAGCCCTTTGCACTCCCTAGAGAAGGATAGGAAACTCAAAAGGTGAAAATCAATTTTCTTTTATTCTCTGACTTTCTTCCATGTCATTCATGTCCACATATCAGAAGTGGAAAGGAGCCACATGCAGTGGCTCATGCCTGTAATCCCAGCACCTTGGGAGGCCAAAAAGGGAGGATCACTTGAAGTCAGGAGTTCAAGACTAGCCTGGGCAACATAGTGAGAACCTGTCTCTAAGAAAGTTTTTAATTAGCTGGATATGGTGATACATGCCTGTAGTCCCAGTTATTCAGGAGGCTAAAGTGAGAGGATCACTTGAACTGGGGAATTCACGGCTGCAGTGAGCCATGATCACACCACTGCACTCCAGCCTGCGTGAAACCAGAGTGAAATCCTATCTCAAGAAAGATGAAAGGGAAGGGAGGGGAAGGGAAGGGAGGGGAA
>NW_016827726.1:408940-434658 GCF_001698545.2 Rhinopithecus bieti
GGGGAGGGGAGGGGAGGGGAGGGGAAGGAAGGAAGAGAAAGGAGAGAAAGAAAGGAGTCATAGCAGAAGCCAACACTGGGAACCAAGATTAAAACACCAGAGATGTGTGTGTGTGTGATATTCTGCCTTATTTACTACTATACTCAGCTCTGTTGGCTGCATAATGAAACTCTGTCTGCTCCTGGTGGTGGGGATGTTCCCAGACTCACTGACCTCAACACCAACACACACTGCTATATGGCTTTAGCAGGGCACTACTGGGACCTGGCCTATCAAGCACACTTTGCTCCTTCCTTTCTCAGACACAGGAACAACAGAGTCTGAAGCCCAAGAATTGCCCACTGAAACTCCCTCTCCTCCTCAAGGCTGCTTTGTAGTCGGCCGCTCCCTCTACCTCGGCACCCTTCTCTCTTTCAATCCCTTCTTTGTCAAATTATCACGAATGATCTGGCTGTGACTATGCTGCCCCCAGGTTTACTTCTCTGGATTTTTATCAATGTGTTTGGAGGACTTGGACCATCTCTGAAAGCTCAGAGGCCCCAGGACCAAGGTCTGTGCTGTGTAGAGATCATAGCATTAAAGGTGGAGAGCAGCCCTCAGGCAGTAGAGGATCCAGTGGGGTCAGAGCCAGAAACTCCAATGTCAGCTCCTTCATGCTGCCCACGGCTCCTCTATGTAGAGGAAACTGTAGTGTTTGGGGTCTCCTCTCACTAAAAAAAAATAGCGTTTCCTCCAGTCTCTTGGAAACTGAACCCAAGGCTGAAATAAAGCCCTGAAGTAAAATTGGCTAGTCAATACTGGTTACTTTTTCTTCTTCTTCTAGAAATATTTATGCACCAAACACATCAAGAGCCACAGAGAAGGACCCAGGCAAACTGACTAATTAATTTTGATAACAAGAGCTTATAATAGCTAAAAAGCACCTTGTACTCAGGATAGATGCACTTTCTAATTTAACTTCTGCAACAACCCTAACCCTAACAAGTAGGAAGTATTATTGTCCCCATTTTACAGATGAGGAAGGTAAGGAATAGAGAGGTGAAGCGACTGCCCCAGGCTACCCAACAAGCCATCAAATGGAGGAATGACTTGCTTGCAACCTCGTGCTCTCACCTCCTCTACCATGCACACAATGAAAGCCTCCAAACCAGTGCCAGTCATCTGGTCTACCCTCACACTGAGAAATGACAAGGATGTAGAGCCAGAACCAGCTGGTAGGACCAAGAAGATGCGAGCAGGGCTGTCTCTCAGCATCAGCCCGAGCCCTTGTGCCTGCCAGCAGCAGAAATATAGCTAGCTGCTGCTGCTCTGCTCACTCACTCACTCATACTCACCAGCTCAACTTGCCAGATGGGTGTGGGCGTAGGCAAGTGAACCTCAAACTCCAGAAAGTTCTGTTTCCTCTGCTTCAAATCCAGCACTGCCAACCCCAGGCATTTGCTTTTCATTTTTATTTTGCAAGCTCAACAGAAACCTCTTCCATAATGAATTGACGCCACCTGCACAGGTCCTGGGTGGGAAGCAGACAAGGGAGAAATGAGCTTCAGGGTCATCCTGGCCCTGCTCACCTGTCTAAGCACCCAGCAGTACCCAGTCGACCAGCCCCCAAGGGCCACAGCCTCTAGGCAATGGCTCCATACGGTTCTCACACCTGGGCTTGGCTCAGAGACTCCCAAAGGCCACCTAATGGGGATGTCCTGGGGCCTCTTTGCTGACCCAGCAGGGAACTCAATGTCTTCTCCCACGATCCCATGTGGGAAAGTGATCAGACTGTGTAGCTTCTGGATGGACAGATATGTTAGGCCTCTCAGCTCAGTTTTTAACTAGCTGTGTGGTCCTGGGAAAGCTGCTTCAACTCTCCTGATATCAGTTTCCCCATCTGTAAAATGAAGATGATAATAATGACACCTAATGAAATGGGGTGATGTGGGGGATTATGTGAGGTGAGGTGATGTTTGGCACAAAGACCACACAAATCAATTATAATTAATATTCTGCCGATACTATTCTAATTAACAATATTATGAAAAATCATTAATTATTAGGTCACTAATTATTAGGTCACACTCTGGGAGTACCTCCCAGAGCCTGTCTTCTTAGCCATGAAATACCTAATGTTCCTTCCAAATCTGCTATCTAACAGCAGGGTATCGCCCTACCACATGAGGCTCTTGTGAAAGGCACAGGAAGCACCTAGAGCAGCCAGCACATCATAGGGATGCCAGAGGAAGGCAGCAGCGTTGAGGGGCAGCATCACTAGCACTCCCCGCTCCGAAAGGATGTTGCCTTTCTAACCATGTAGGTAATAAACCGACTATGTGGCCTCACTAACCACATGGAGAGTGATTTAACCATATAGCCTTACTGACCATGTGAGTAAAAACCCAACCATGTCAACTTTCTAAGCGTGGAGATAGATCTCACTATCCCTGTGGAGAGTAACCCAGCCACAGGGCCTTACTAACCACATGGATAGTAACCCAAACACATGGCCCTACTAACCACATGGGTAGTAACCCAAATACATGGCCTCACTAACCCTGTGGAGAGTAACCGAGCCACAGGGCCTTACTAACCACATGGGTAGTAACCCAACCACTTGACCTTACTAACCACATGGGTAGTAACCCAACCACTTGGCCTTACTAACCATGTGGAAAGTAACCCAACCATGTGACCTTGTTAACCACTTGGAGAGTCACCTAAACATGTGGACTTACTAACCACGTGGGTAATAACCCAACACGTGGCCTTACTAACAATGTGGAGAATAATGGTGCCTTAACTTCTCTGGGCCTCCACTTCCTCCTCATGTGGGCAATTAAAGAGTCCACTCCCGAGGGCTGTCTCAATGGTGCCGACACATGGTAAGAATGCAGTAATCCTTACCCATTACTGCTGTTCCTAGGTTCCAACATTCAGCCTGCTCTCACTGCTGTCCATCACTATAGCTGCTGCCCCTCTGGCTGTCAGGTGCCAGCCCTTCCCTCTGCCAGCTATCCATGCACACAAGGGTCTTTTTCTGTCCTCTGTTCCTGTCCACATACACAGGCACTGGGCATGCATTTATGGCCTTTTTTTTTTTTTTCCTTTTTTTGGCCTATTAGATATTGTTGCAATGAACTTCTTTTTGCAAACAGTTTTTCCTCCCATTATTTCCCTGGTGAGTACAATTATTAGGTCAAGGGCAGCAACACTTTTTGGCCCTTCATGCCTCCTGCCACTGCTTTTCAAAATGTGCTGTCTCCATTCACACCATTAGCCTCAGGACTCAGGGTTGTCAGTTTTATCACATCCCGACCAGCACTGGGAGTTACGATTTTCCCATGTATTTTTTCTTATTTACTAGGCATAAAAACAGTACCTGCCTGGTTTTGCTTTCGACTTCTTTACCCACCACGATTTCCTTCTTGTGGTTTGCTTCCTCATCCCTGTTACCCCTGATTCTCAATGGTTAGCATTTTTCCCCAGTTACCTTTAAAGGCTGCTTAAATCTGAGCAGCAATGATTCAGCTGGAGCTGGTGGTAAAAAGAGTCCTCCGCTGATCAGCCGTGTCTAGCTACGATTGGACTCCTCACCCATGCAGTGGTCTGTGTCTCTAGGGGCTGGCTCCCCTGCCTTAAACACTTTCCTGGTTCTTTTTGTTTCCTGTAGTTTTTGCAGTAAAAGCTTTTGTGCCTATCACTGGGCATCTCACCTGAAATCCTTGTAGCTTTCATCTAGGAAGTCTCAAGACATGTGGCTGCTTGTGCCACACCAGGTTCAGGTGATTCAGTTTTGCTCCCAGGGATTTTCAGACTCAGCTTGTCTAAGATAGGGGGAAAGGGGCTGGGCACAGTAGCTCATGCCTGTAATCCCAGCACTTTGGGAGGCCAAGGCGGGTGAATCACCTGAGGTCAGGATTTCGAGACCAGCCTGGTCAACATGGCAAAACCCTGTCTCTACTAAAAATACAAAAATTAGCCAGGTGCGGTGGCACACACCTGTAATCCCAGCTACTTGGGAGGCTGTGGCAGAAGAACCACTTGAACCCAGCAGGCAGAGGTTTCAATGAGCTGAGATGGCGCCACTGTACTCCAGACTGGAAGAAAGAGTAAGACTCCATCTCAAAATGATTGATTAAATAAATAAATAAATAAACAAATAAATAAATAAATAAAATGCGGGGGGGAGGAAAGGGGAGTGAACTTGTTAAAAATGCTGATTTCTGAGTCCCAACCTGGTACTTCTGAACCAGAATCTCTTGAGGTGGGACCAGTATCTACATCACTAAAAAAGTTCCTCGAATGCTTTTTATGAACAGATCATTACACACAGAGCTCATGGTCCAGCACTGGCAGCAGACAAGGGAGCAAGGACCGTGCCCATGGATATGGCCATGACAGAGCAGCGGTGAGAACCTATTCCCACGGCTAGCCCAGGCCAGAGCCAGGAAAGACCTCCAAGAGGAAGTGATCTTAAGTGGAGCCTGAACGGGATAGGCACCAACCAGGCAGAGTGATGAGGGAGTGTCTGCCATCTGCCAGGGGCAGAAGGAGATGTGGTACATTTGGGGAAGGAAAAGAACTCTGAGAGTCCTGGGCATCCTCTATGTAGATCATTAGGTGGGCCAGCTGTAGGTGGAGCAAAGGAAACAACAGTTTAGTTTTTACCCCAAGTAAGAAGCCCAAACTCTGCTTTGAAAATGAATGTTGGGGAAAATAGTTTCATTGCAATTGTTCCAAATGTTTTCAGAAAAGGCAAGATTATCTCCCCATGATATTCGTCACTTTTTGTATTAACTGGTGCTGAATACCTACTCTCTTTTAGTATCTGTTAGATATTTGTTAGGTGTCTATCTATCTACAGTGTCTCATGCAATCCTGGAAGGCATAAGCAATGGCCCCCATTTTAGAAATGTGGAAATCGAGACTTGGGTCCCAACAGATAGTCAGCTGTGCATGGCTGTTATGAGCACAGAGCCTGGACTGGTCAGCTGGGTTCACATCCTGGTTTCACTACTTACCAGCAGGTGACCATGGACAGGTCACATAAGCTCTCTGTGCCTCAGTTTTGTCATCTGTATGATGGGCGTAATAGTAGGGCCTACCTCATAGAATTGTGATGAGCACTGAGTTAATGTATATAAATGACTCTGAATAGTTCTGGGTGTGCAGTAAGTTCTATGTAAGTGTGAGCTACCATAATTAACTAAATAGTAATCTCCAGAATAACCCCGGTGATTTTGACTATTCCCATGCTGCACATAAGGAGGCTGGAGAGGTGACGTTTTACCTAATGACACACACCTGGCAAGAGGCAGGGTAAGGTGTGCCTGACCTCAAAAGACCACATTTTCCCTCCTTAGGCCCAGCATTTACATCATTGCATCAGAAATAGCTGTTTATGAGAAGTTGTCCAGAGAAGGAGTAAGAGCACGGGGTCTCGAGGCTGAATGTGGGGTTAGGATGTGACTCTGTCATTTACTAGTGACTTAGTCTGTTGACTTCTCTTGCCACAATGTCATTGTTTGTAGGAAGGAAATTATAATATGATTTATCTGAAAGGGTTGCAAGGGATTAAGGGTTGATACATGGATGTTACTTAAAACCGTTTTGGCTCAGAGAAAAAAGTCAGCGTTAGCTATCACAGGTCCTCATTTTCTATTTGAAACTCTGACAACAGATGTGTTACAGGATGTTTAGATATTAAGGACATAATGAATTGTATATGTCATATAATAAGGAATAGTATCAGAGAGTTCTGGACCATGCCCTGTAATTAAACCTGGCAATACATGTACAGCAAAACCCACGAATAAGCACCTTGCCTCACTGACGTTCAGGTTTTGCCACTAAAGGAAGGGGTCAGTAGGCTTTTCTGGAAAGCGCCAGATAGGAAGTATTTTAGGCTTGCAGCCATACAGTCTCTCTCATATGGTCATGGTTGTCGACCCGTGGCTTATCCTGTTACACAACCACTTTCCATTTCCAGAGCTTTGAGGATCTGGGAATTCCACGCAAACAACTGTGGGCCTGTATTCTCATTTGTATCTCATCATTTCCTGCAATCAAAAGCTCTGATAGCTATCCTAAGGTCTGTGATTAGCAGGAACCCAGAGGACAAATGCATTTTTCAACACTACCATGGTTGGTTTGGTACAGCAAAATCTTTTCCAAAAACGTGGTTTCGAAAAGGGAAGGTGTTATTAATGGTGGCGCAGGGAGTTCCCATGCCCTCACAGAGCTGAGACATGCAGGGACTGATGACCAGATCACAGAGAAATGTACAATTTCCATCACATCTTCAAAAATATGAAAAACGGCTATGGACTTTCATGGCAGCCTCCCAAATGTTCCAGGGGTCTTAGCTACTGTGCTAGTGATTTATATTTTAGGCAAAATCAATTGATATACAAGCATGGTCCTGCTACCCCAGAAAAAAATTATTTGTAATGCATTTGTGATATATTCTGAGATGTGCACAGTGTAATTGTCAATATTTTGTGTTCATGTAGCTATTTTATTGCCAGAGAAGATGAAGGACTGATACCTCTAAAGCTCCATGAGATTCACAGAGGATGAGCATTACATCCTACAATACTACACTACACTACACTACACTACACTACACTACACTACACTACACTACACTACACTACACTACATCCAGGTGGAAACCAGCATTTAAAACAGGAGAGGAAACAAGACTACATTCAGCCCTAGGAACAAAAGAGCTGCTTTTAAAACAAAAAAAAAATGAGCTGTGTGTCTGTATGTGCATGCACCTTTCTGACCCATTAGAGGTGCAGAGTGCTGTCTGCAGAGCCTGTTAGTCAATCAAGGGAAGAGTCCTGTTAGAGTCAGACAAACATGAACTTGAACTCAGTCCTACCCCTACAAACTGTGTGACCTTGGACCTCAGTTTCCACATCAGTATAATAGGGAAATACTGCTTCTCATCAAGTTGCTGTGGGCTTATATGACCAATAGCTGTGGAAGTGTGGAAGCTCTTAGCATAAGTCCTTCGTTCATTTTATTTCATTTCAACAAATATACATTCAGCACCTGCTGCATGACAGCTGCTCAGACCACCTGGGGATTTGCAGATGAATAGGACAGAAATAGCCCCCGATTTTATGAAGCTTACAGTGCACTGGAGGAGGAGGCATGAAACACACACACAAATAAAAACATCATCCCAAATTGTGAGAAGTGGAATGATGTTTAAAAAACTAAGATAAAGAGAGAAAGTGAGTATGGTGGCAGGTGGAGCTGATTTAGACAGGGTGCTGGGCGGCCACGCTAGGGAAGCAGCAGCTCAGATTTGCAGAGTAAACCGAAATTGAACAGAAAAGAGGGACTGATAGAGAGTTCCCCGTCCAAGGAAGGGCCAGCGTCTAGAATGTGAAGCAGTGTAGTTAAACAATAATCAGCCATTGTTCTGGAAGTCATAAGATGAAGTTCCCCAATCATTCTTGTGGATTACATCACCTTTGTAGAACCTAAGATCAGTCTTTTGAGATTTTTCTTTCAGACTTTTGCATTTCTGATGACCATCTTACTCCATCTGGACCCGTGACTCAACAGGCCCTTGGTGCCCACCCAGAGGCTGACTCAGAACACAAGGACTGTTTCCCCTGTGATTCTATACAACATTCCCATTCCCTAGCCCACTACCCATTGAACTATCCTTGGAAAACTCTAACCCCTGAGACTTTGAGAAGACTGATTTGGTAATAACTCCAACTTCCATGTGGCTGACCTCATGTCAACTAACTCTCTTTGTTGCAATATCATGGTCTCAGTGAATTGATTTTGTCTGTGCAGCAGGCAGGAAGAACCTGTCAGGTAATTTCAAAATTAGTGCCTGATATAGTTTGGATGTTTTTCCCCTCTAAATCTCGTTAAAATTTGATCCCCAGTGTTGGAGGTGAGGCCTGGCAGGAGGTGTTTTGGTCACGGGAGCGGATCCTTCATGTAGGGCTTTGTGCCTCCTGGAGGTAATGAGTGGTTCTTGCTGCATTAGTTTTAGTTTTCTAGAGGGCTAGTTGTTGAAAAGAGCCCGGTACCTCCCTCCCCTCTCTCATCTTTCCTCTCTCACCATGAGATGCCTGCTTCCCTTCATCTTCCACTATGAGTGAAAGCTTCCTGAAGCCCTCACCAGAAGCAGAAGCTGGTGCCATGCTTCTTGTACAGGCTGCAGAACCATGAGCCAAATAAACCTCTTTTCTTTGTAAATTATCCGGTCTCAGATATTCCTTTATATACAGCAACACAAATGAACTAAGACAGTGCTCTAATAAAAGACATGAAAGTTTGCTTCCTCCTTCCTCTCCCTCTCTCCTCCTCCTTCTTATTATTCTTCTTCCTTTCTCTCTCTTTCTCTCTCTCTCTCTCTCTCCCCCCCATCTCTCCCCCCCACCATCTCTCTCTCCTTCTCTCTCCTCAGATACACCAAGAAGGCATCCACCTACAAACCAGGAAGCATGCCTTCACCAGAACCTGACTATGCTGGCACCCAGATCTTCGACTCCGAGTCTCCAGAACTGTGAGAAATAGGTTTGTTGTTTAAGCCGCCCAGTCTCTGGTATTCTGTTAGAGCAGTAAAAACTGACTGAGACACCTGTTAAATTAGGCTCTCCCTTTCTTCTCTCTAAAACTGATGGATCATTTTCTTCAACTTTCAACAATTTGGAGTAACGTATTGATTTGTGCACTTATTTAATCCTCTAAAGTCTATCTTTCCTCCAAGACTGTGATCCCTGTGGACAGACACCAGGTTACTTAACATTGACCACTCTACACCAGCATCCCACATAGGGTTCAAAAAGTAAATGATTATTCTCCTTAAACTGCTTTATTTTTCTCCATTGCCATCATCATTACATACATTTTATTTGTTTGCCCTCTTGTTTGCTTCATTCCCACCAAGATGCTATTTCCATGAGACTAGGTATTTGTTTGTCTTGTTAACTCCTCTTTCCCCAGCCTGTCAGACGAAGTGTCTGGCACATAGTAGATGCTTAGTAAATAACTGTTAAATGTTCAAGCAGCGAGAAAGGGAAAATATAAACACAAATAAATAAGCATAATTGTTGAATAAATGAATGAATGAGCAACTTTCTTCTCTGGGTTCCCACATAAACAGATCTCATACCGGATGCTCACAAAACATCTCTCTTTGCACCACAATCTCTTAGCTTGCTGAGATTTGGGGAACATTTTCATGCAGTTAAAGCTGTAGCATGTGCCCTGTGAAAAGGGAGAGTTTTCATCTTAATTCCGACTTTTCTCATTCAGTCAACACATTTGACAATTACAGTTTGAAGTGTTAAGAGAGGATGTGATCTAGGAAACCAAGTCCTGTCTTAGAGGACAGGCAGACACAGGAGCAAATCCCAGCTCTATCACCTGCCACTTGTGTGGTACGTGACTTCACCACTGCACCTCAGTTTCCTCCCCTGTAAAATGGGAATAATAACTGTACTAACCTCATAAGATTCCTGTGAAACCCACACATGATAGGTACTCTCCCTTTAGTGGTCACATCCAGACTGACCAGGGGTGGCGAGAATCCCATGCAGAGTTGTTCAAGAGGCCAGCTCTTCCATGTGGGGTATGGGTTTTTGACAGTCATATCTCTGAGAAGACATAAAAAACGGGCTGGACCAAGACCTGTCTCCAGGACTGCACTTCTACAGGCTGATGAGAGGCCATCTAGCTCAGAAAGGGATGGAGCATCCATGCCAAGGAAAAGTGGCACTCACAGAGTGAGCCATCTGACAGCTGTGACCTCAAAGCCAGGATGGTCCAAGTCACCTGCCCCCACCATGAGAATTCTCCTGAGCATGCTATTCCTAGTGGGAATCTGTGTCAAAGGTCTAATATTTAAAATCTATAAGGAACTTAAGCAAATCAACAAGCAAAACACAAACAATTCCATAAAATAAGTGGGCAAAGAACATGAACAGACACTTTTAAAAAGAAGACATATACATAGCCAATAAGTATATGAAAAAATGCTCAACATCACTAATCATTAGAGAAATGCAAATCAAAACCACAATGAGATACCACCTCACACTAGTCAGAAGGTAAAAAGTCAAAAAATAACAGATGCTGATGAGGTTGTGGGGAAAAGGGAATGTTTATACACTACTGATGGTAATATAAATTAAATAATATAAATAATATAAATAGCTCAGCTATTGTGGAAAGCATTTGGCAATTTCTCAAAGAACTCAAATCAGATTTACTCTTCAACCCAGTAATCTCATTATTGGGTATATACCCAAAGGAATATAAATCATTCTACAGTAAAGACACATGCACACAGGTGTTCATTGAAGCACTATTCATAATAGCAAAGACAAGGAATCAACCTAAACACCTATCAATGGTAGACTGGTTAAAGAAAATGTGGTATATATACACCATGGAATGTGGTGCAGCCGTAAAAAAAGAGTGAGATCATGTCCGTTGCAGAAAACTGGATGGAACTAGAGGGTATTATCCTAAGCAAACTAATACAGGAACAGAAATCCAAATACTGCATGTTCCCAATTACACATGAGAGCTAAACATTGATTACATATAGACACAAAGAAAGGAACAACAGACATCAGGGCCTACCTGAGGGTGGAGGAAGGGAGCGGGGGTGAGAATCAAAAAACTACCTATCAGGTACTATGTTTATTACCTGGCTGGTGAAATAATCTGTACACTAAACTCCTGTGCCACACAACTTACCTGTTCAACAAACCTACACATGTACCCCTGAACTTAAAAGTTAAAATAAATCAATAATAAAAATAATAGAGACCCAGAGCCAGTGGGCAAAGAGCTCCTATTCTGTTTATCTTAATGCAAATTAGAAAAAGTTTCAAAAGTAGATAAAATCTGGGATTTTGCAGACATTACTGCATAAAGCAAAGCTAAATATAAATGAGAGTGATATGAAGTCTATTTTTTTAAGTTATTTAAGTCTAGGTGTGGTGACTTGCACCTGGATTAGGCTTGCACCTAATTCTAGTACTTTGAGGGGCCAAGGCAGGAGGATTACTGGAGCCCAGGAGTTCGAGACCAGCCTGGGCAATGTAGCAAGACCCCATGTTTTAGGCCACTCTTGCATCTCTATAAATACCTGAGGCTGGGTAATTTATAAAGAAAAGAGGTTTAATTGGCTTACAGTTCTACAGGTTGTAGAGGAAGCATGGCACCAGCAACTGCTTCTGGTGAGGCCTCAGGGAGCTTACAATCATGGTAGAAGGTGAGGGGGTGCCAGCATATCACATGAATTGGGGGCTAGGTGGGAGAGGTGCCGTACACCTGTAAACAACCAGATCTCAAAAGAACTCACTCACTCTTGTGAGAATAGCACCAAGGGGATGGTGTTAAACCATTAATGAGGGATCCACCTCCATGATCCAATACCTCCCACCAAGCCCCACCTCCAACATTCAGGATTACAATTCAACATGACATCTAGAGGAGACAACATCTAAACTATATTATCCTGTTTCTAAAAAATAAAAATAAACAGAAGAGGCAGGCATGGTGACACGCGCCTGTAGTCCCAGCTTCTCAGGCAGCTGAGGCAGGAGGATCACTTGAGCCCAGGAAGTCGAGGCTGCAGTGAGCTGCGATCGCTCCACTGCACTCCAGCCTGGGTGACAGAGCAAGACCCTGTCTCAAAAAAAATTATTTCGTGCAGAGTAATACACATGGGTCACGGACATAGCCTATTGTGGAGATGTCATGTCAAATCCTATAGTTTTAGGAAACACTCATGAGAAGTCATTTCACTTGGCTGTGTCACATCCTAGAAATGGGAACAGACGGCATCATTACCTTTCTAAACTTTCATTACTTCATCTGGGGAAAGGGTGATAACAGCTGCTTCATTTGCTGGCAATGAGAATTAAATGAGAAGATTTATGTCAAAGCACCTAGAAGGCTGTATGAAGTGGTAAACACGTAAAGAAGGTAATGAGCATAGCCCGTGCCCTGTGCCTCGCAGGCATGAAGACCCCTCCCCACCACTACCAACTCCATCCCCAAAAAACGTGCCTAAATTAGAAACTGGTACAGGCAGACAATCCCGGCAACTCGCTCTCTCCAGAAGAACTGTAAATAGCTTGATTTTCCATTTTATTTGTACGTTCAGCTCTCTGTTGCATACACATTAATCGACCTTGGTTGGTCAACAGGCCCAAGGGAGACAGGAAAATGGCAAGAGAGAGGATTGGTTCTTCTCATGAGCTAATAAAATCAAGCTTTACTTATGGCTTTACTTCTCATGAGCTAATAAAATCAAGCTTTACCATGGGATTAGGTCTGTTCAATGAGCTGAGGATGGAAGTAATGTGTGCCAATTCTGCACCAAATCTTTGAAGAGATGTTTAATAATCCTCCAACATTTTTGTAGCCCGTCACAGTAACTGAGTAGACCCAGTGTTTTAAGGTGGTGAAAACTCCAACAACTTGGGGCCCTGGATGTCTATATGGAGCAGAGAGTCCCTGCCATCCTGCACGGAACATTAACTTCAGGAAAAAGCAGACTTCTGCAGTTTTAAGCCAATAAGTTTTCAGAGCTGTTTATTACCTCGGAAGATCCTGTGCTATCCTGACTTATACAGTATGTCAATGTACATTTTGCCAGAAGGAGACTGGTTAGAGGTTTCATCAGAGTTCCAAAGAGGCCCTGACAAAGATACGCTTCAGAATTACTGCTCTTGGAGGAAGTCTAAATGTACATGCTTGGTGAATCCATAGTATCTGCAATAGTTGCACTAATTTGAGCCATTCATTTAATTATTCATTTATTTATATATTCATTAAAACCCTTACTCCGCACAAGGTATAATGCCAGGCTCTGGGATGCACAGATGAGAGATACTTCATAGGCATCACTGTGTCCTCAAAGTAGGCATTGTTGCGCGGAGTGTTGAATGTAGGAATGTGTAAATGCATATGTGAATATAAATTAATGCAAGAATGCATGCAGCACAGCTGTGTATGCCATGCAGAGTGCACGTTGCAGGAGAATGTCCAGCTGAGTGAGCAAGTGAGAACTGAAATGCAGCCTACACTTCAGTGACCAAGTCATGCTATGGGATGCTCAAAAAGGACACATTTTCTAGTATGCAATGGCCTGCTAAGCAGAGCCTCTGGATAGACTCACACTTGAAGGAAAGGAACAGAGGGAAGGAAAGCAAGCCGGGCCCTACTTGGGAAGAGCATCTAGACTAGGAGAGGAGAAGGGCAAATTCATTAATAATTTCTCTGTTTCTATGTGGTAAATGCAATCACATTCACCTGGACAGCAAACAGCCACTCTGCTCTGGATGTGGAAAGTTCATGAAGGCTTAAGACGGATGGAGAAGGATGGCTGAGTAGTTCTGATGGATGGATAAAGGCATCGGGATGGATGAAGACGGTGAGGGCATTCCAGGAAGGGGAAACAGTGTACACAGCCACATAGGGGTGGGAAATAACATGGAAGGTGATATAAAGTGCAGGAGTCTCCAAGAACGTTCCCACTTCTGACACCAAACCCAGGTTCTGAGGGGTCCCTAGCTCCAAACCCAGGTTCAGTAATTTGCTAGGTGGCCTCAGAGAATTCATTAAAAGCTGTTGTGCTTGTGGTTGTGGTTTGTTTCAGTAAAAGGATAGAAATTAAAATCAGCCAAGGGAAGAGGTGCATTGGGCAGGGTCCAAGAGAGTTCCAAGAACTACCTCCCACTTTCCTCTCCCAGTGGGGTCATGTGGACAGTGCCTACTTCTCCCAGAAATGATGTCCCACAATACGCATGGGGAATCGCCAGCCAGGGAAGCTTAGCCAAGTCTTGATGTTCGGAGTTTGGAACTTAGTCACACAGACATTGTTGGTCATCCACATGCCTGAGCTTAGTCTCCAACTCCTCCAAAGGTAGAGCCGATATTGCATGGTCCAAAGCTCCTACTGTAAATCACATTATTAGTGTAGTCTATCTGGTATGGTTCAAAATCCTCGGGTAAACAGAGATGTTCTTATCAGGCAGGACATTCCGAACACTTAATCACCTCCCAGGAGACCAAAGTCCAGATGCATCTCTTTGGGCAAACTTCCTTTACTGTCCAGTAAATAATCTTGCATTTCTGGAATACAGGCAGGAGTAGGGGGAGGAGGTGAGAAGGGAGGAGGCTAATAAGACGGGTTGGAGCGAGACTGCAAAGGGTCTTGCAAAAATGTAGGCTTCAGTAGCTGGAGAAGGAAGGAAAGGGAACTCTCCTTGGCAGACAAATGTTTTCCATATTATTTCCTTTGACTCTCAAATAAGTTGTTAACCCCTCTGAAATTCGGGGATGTCGAATGATTGCCTAAGACTGGTCAAGCCAGGACTTGAGCTCAGTCCTGCATGACCTCATAGTCTGTATTTGACTAACTACATCCAACCAAAATATGTTTATTGAGCACCTACTATGTGCCAGGCTCTGAGCTTGATGCTGGATAAACAATGTTAAATAAAATAGATACAGCCTGTACAATCCAGTGAGATTAAGCACATAACCTTCAAATAGACTATCCTTATAAATTGTGATAAGTACAATGGCAGAGACTAATATGGATACCTAATGTAGACCATGCTGGTCAGAGAAGGCTTGTTAGACAAAGTGGTGTCCAAACCAACACCCACAGGACAGGATGACTGGGGTCAAAGAAGATGCAGGGTGGTGGGTGGACAGCATTCATTCTAAGTTTCCTACGCCTCCCTGGCTCCAGCTCTGGAAGCAGAGACCTCCCCACTCTAAAATAACCCAAGATGATAGAATTAGAAAAACCATCATCCTTATACTGGACAAAGAAAATGTGGCATATACACCATGGAATACTATGCAGTCATAAAAAGGATGAGTTTATGCCCTTTGCAGGGACATGGATAAAGCTGGAAACCATCATTCTCAGCAAACTAACACAGGAACAGTAAACCAAACACTGCATGTTCTCACTCATAAGCGGGAGGTGAACAATAAGAACACAGGGAGGGGAATATCACACACCAGGGCCTGTCAGGAGTTGGGGGCTAAAGGAGGGATAGCATTAGGAGAAATACCTAATGTAGATGACGGATTGATGGGTGCAGCAAACCACCATGGCACGTGTATACCTATGTAACAAACTGCACATTCTGCACACGTATCCCAGAACTTAAAGTGTAATAAAAAAGAAAGAAAGACAGGAAAGGAAAGGAAAGGAAAGGAAAGGAAAGGAAAGGAAAGGAAAGGAAAGGAAAGGAAAGGAAAGGAAAGGAAAGACCATCATCCTACAATTTCTAATGAAATCATTGCTTCAGGGAAGTTTCATCATTAAATATTAAAACTATTAGGTGAAGGTTGCTTGGGGACAGGCCAATGCTTCTGTTTCCAAGAGTCACTCCAGAGGCACTTAGCAAATTCAGAGAAGAAAAAGCACCTTTACCAGGAAGAGCTCTGACTAGTATCGCCTGCACCACATTAATGACCTGATAGCTGGGGCAGCAGCACAATATGAAGGTCATAGCATTACCAGTGAAATCGTCTTGCAAAAAGGTTTAATTTGAATCTATCTAATTATTAAGCCTTTATCTTTAATCTCAAGTTTATGAGAAAAACGAGGAATAGATTGGAATGAGGAAACAGATGGTCTCTTCAAAAAACTCAGTGTCATTTTTTTAAAGTGCGGGTAATGGTCTAAAATAAAAGTAGACTACAGAATAAAGGTATCAACACGGACTGCATCCTGGTTCAAATAAAACACAGTGAAAAAGACTTTGGGGGGAATAATTGACTCTGGATATTAGATGCATCTAATATCCCACCACCCTGCATCTTCTTTGACCCCAGTCATCCTGTCCTGTGGGAGTTGGTTTGGACACTACTTTGTCTAACAGGCCTTCTCTGACCACCATGGTCTACATTAGGTATCCATATTAGTCTCTGCCATTGTACTTATCACAATTTATTAGAGAATGAGTATTAATTTTCCAAGTATAACTATGTCATAATTACGGAAGGGATGTCATTTTTAGGAGATCCATAAGGAAGCCTTGATGGGAAAAGTATCCTGATATTTGCAATTGACTTCCAAGTAGTTCATATTTTTTATGTTAATTTTTTAAAATTTAAAAAATTTAAAATTTTAGGTGTATAAGGCAATCACTGCAATATTCAAATTTCTATATGTTTAAAATTTTTCACAATCAAAAACTGATGGTGGCAGATAAAGCATTCAGATACACAGCATGCCTCATCCCCCAACACCAGGACACCCTCCAAACATCCAATCAGAGCCCTTCCTGAGGAATCACGTCTCTGGCCGGGCTGCTGCATCAGCAGGGGGCTCCCATTCAGGGCTTGTCTTGGTTCCCATGCCCTGCTGACAGAGGAGAGTGGCAGGCCAGCCATGGGTAGACTGACCCCCAGGAAAGCACATCTAGCTTCTCTTCTTGCCCCTCTGTGCTTTTCAGCCATCCTTTGGGTGTCACAAAGAACTTAAATAAACCACTAGAGAATTCACTTTCCCTCCCCTCTGAGTCATTAGGTATAGATTAAATGAAACGCAAACAAGCTTCCAAAGTGGACCCTGGTGGGCAGATTACAAATTCGATCCCATGAGTCAATGAGAAGCTGAAGCTTTTACAGAAAAAGGAAAAGTGTATGCTTCATCCAAGGGAACTGAGGAGAAACTCTTTTTCCTGCTGGATATTAATGAAGAAGGATGCGGACCTCAGAGCTTCTGACCACCATTCCGGCATCCACGACTGGGAGAAAGTCTGCCTAACTATACTCTCTCCAGAAATGGCACTGAGAGGCAGAGCATCCTCAGACGCGTGCTCCAGGTGAGCCTCAGATCTCACTATCTGGGAAACTAGTTGCCCCTGGACTGTTTAGCCAAATGACCCAATGCATTTTATTTTATTTATTATTTATTTATTTATTTATTTATTTTTGAGACAGGGACTTTTTCTCTTGCCCAGGCTGGATTGCAGTGGCGTGATCATGGCTTACTGCAGCCTTGACCTCCCAGGCTCAATCGATCTGCCACCTCAGCCTCCCGAGTAGAGCAGCTGGGACTACAGGCATGTGCCATCACAGCTGGCTTTTTTTTTTTTTTTATTTATTTATTTATTTATTTATTTATTTATTTATTTATTTTGTAGAAATGGGGTTTTGCAATGTTGCCCAGGCTGGTCTTGAACTCCTGGGCTCAAGCAATCCTCCTGCCTCAGCCTCCCAAAGTGCTGGGATTATAGGCATGAGCTGCCATGCCTGGCTAATGCAATGCATTTTCTAAGCCAGATTTGTTTAGATTTTGTGCTCCTTGCCACATAAAAAGTTTAAACCAGGACAGCAGAGAGTTACTCCGCTGGTGTTGTCAGAGATAGCAACTGCAGCCACTGTGTGCATATTAGAGAGATGTTCTGAGACAGTCCCTAAATAACTCAGCCCACAGCCCTTCCTTACCTGCTCTCCTCCCTCAGCCTTCTGCAAATATGCACTTCTAACGAGACTCCCCACCAACTTTCAAGGCAGACTTCTTTTCAAAGGTACTACACTCTTAATTTGGAAGCTAGATCAGGGACTTTGGAGGTGTCCATTAAGGATTCAAGCCTACCAGCATAATGAGCCAGTGTCTCAATGGTCTATGTCCCCTCTATTTTCCCCTCTGAATCTCCATCTCATCTTTCCTCTTCTCCTTCCCCTCCTACTGCTGTGAGGTACTGGAAGGCATTTTCAATCTGTAGTCAGGTCTGTTAACCTTGAGCAAATTGTTTCACTTCTAAACCTCAGTTTGCTCATCCCTAAAACGGGAATAAGAATATTCATCTCATAAAGTGGAAGTGAAGATGATGCAAGATTTTAAAAACAGGAGTTGCCTGTCTTTGAGCCAGTGTCCTCAATCTTTTCTGCATTTCACACACTGGAATCTGCTTTAGCCTAAGAGCTTCCAAGTCCTCAAAGCTGTCTGGGATTACCTTTTGCATAACTGTCAAGCAAAGTAACCCAAGTCCCCATCCTATTGGACCACAGGAAAGCCAGGCTTCTCTCAAACACTTCTGAGGGTTCGCTGAAAATGATCACCACTTATTCTCACCCAGAAGCATACCTCCCCACTGCACCAGACGCATGCTGGCCCCTTCTCCCGGGTGTGGAGAACCCAGCCCCTCCTTCCTAAGTGGGACACTGTGCCAAGACAAGGCTGCTGCACTTTCGGTCTCCACTCAAGACTTGAGGATGTTACAGGCAAATTCCAAAGCAAAACCATAGAATTTATATTTTAAGTTATTTGATTAGCACATAAAACAGTATATATGGTTAAAGAATGAAATCTCCTTACACTTCAATTTCCTACCCCGAAAGGAATGACTGCTTTTAAGTTCCTTACGCATCTTCCCAGAGTCAATCTATGAATATACAAGCATATGTTTTTCTCCAGAAAATCAACATTTAAACTTCAATGTAGGAACCAAAACTCTAAAGGCCAAGTGCAAGCCCCACAGCCATCTCTCTCCATAGCCTGGCCTGCTGCCACTTTTCTAGGGTCCTCTTCTACTCAGAGCCACGCCTCTTCCTCGTGCTCTTTATTACATAGTCACTTGGCTACCAGCTGCCTGCCCTTGGCCCCCACCTGCTCCCTGAGAAAGCCCAAAGCCAGTTAAGGTTCAACGCTGCTTCTTCATCCCCAGAGCAGTCCAGTCTCACCTGCACTCCCCAAAATCCTATGCAGGTGTCTTTCCACCGAAAGGGCAGCTCTGCTGCAGATGGATTATTCCCCTATCCCTCCAGTAGTTGATGCAAAACACAGCAGCTGGTAAAACGGCAATGCTTTTGTCGAATTTGTCCACCACATGGTGATTTTCTGTCTGATGAGCTCAGTGTCTGCTGAGACACTGCACTGCCAGTTTTCTCCCATATACCCTGTTTTCTGCCAAGAGGCAGAGGACAAGGGATGCTCATCATCCTCAGGAAGCCCAGCAAGTGACTACTACTAGGCCCACTTTGTGGATGAGCAAAGGAAGCTCCAAGAGGATGAATGACCTACCTGACTCCGCACGTCAGCACATGCATCGGACCCTGGCTCCCAATCTGTGATGGATCTGAGGATGGCACTGCCTCTCCAACTGCCCCAGTCCACAGCACTGACTTCATCAGGTAATCAGAATTACTTTCTTAACCCCCAGCTAAGCAGCTTGAAGGTTGAGCCGAGAGAGGAGGTAATAAAAAGTGCAGAGGTGATGTAGGAGGCAGGGGCACGAGGGTGCCCTGGGCTTGCAGCAGCACAAAGAAGGGATTCAAGGAAGCCAAAGGTTCCAATAGCGCACTGGAGTGGGCAAGGGGCAGAGGCACTCTGAAAATGGGTACGGGTTGGCTCAGCATTTCCACAGCCGAGTCTCTAGCCCACCTCTCTGCCCTCAACTCCCGATGCTCACATCCCTCCCTCAGCAGCTCTCTTTGGGGGGACTCCAACACACACACTCCGGGCCATTCTGCCAGCCTCCATGCCTTCCCCATGCAGATTCATTGGTCTTTTCCACCTGACACCATCTCTCTTGAGCGCGAAGCCTCCAAAACCCAGCTGAAATCACCTTGTCAGTGAGTCTCTCAATCACTCCCTTCTCACCACCCGCACCTGGGTCAGGAGACGGAGGGCAAGTGGGGAGGGATTCTCCTATTGCTAAGCCTACAAGGAGGGCCGGCACAAGGGAAAAAAGCTTTATTTCAAGTCTAATATATGCAAATTGTAACCTAATCTCATCATTTCATAGTTTGCAGAGCATGACAACAAGGAGAGAACAATTACCATTATAATTAATCGTGAGGGAAATTGAACACGTTTTTGAATGTGAAATTCTACCAACATTTGAAGGAAAATGCTACTTGGATTCATCACATCTAAATGCAAGAGGGGACTCTGGGCACTGAGCAGGGTAAATCCCATTCTCGTTTTTACTATTGTCAATAATTTCCTACATTTGAAAGTACAGTGTAATATCATGTAACCAAATTTCCTTAAGCCCCGCGTGCCTGGGAGCACAAATGAGGCCACTGAGAACAGTACTCATTCGAGCTTCACCATCTCATCACCCCCCATGGCTGACTGGAGACAACTAGCCCCAGCTAAGCCCCTACCCCAGGTATTTCCAGAAGGCCCCAGAGGACTCCCCTGTGTGTTCACGTTCTAGCTCTATTCCTGCCAACTCGGCAGCCTCTCCATTATTCCACTAAACTCCACAGTTCCACCCTGA
The DNA here is from genome assembly GCF_001698545.2 of Rhinopithecus bieti. Lineage (NCBI taxonomy): Eukaryota > Metazoa > Chordata > Mammalia > Primates > Cercopithecidae > Rhinopithecus > Rhinopithecus bieti. Next base: position 429,190 of record NW_016827726.1, read on the forward strand.
AAAATCGTCCTCTGAAGACTTAGGTCCATGTCTCCACTAAGCACCACTCTGCTCCTCCACAGGCTGCCAGTCTCCATATGCTGTGCTCAACCCAGAAATCCCCCTACCACCTGCCCCATGGCCCTCCTTGGCTTGCCAGCACATACCAGCCATAAAGGCAATTGGCGGGACCCAGAGTTTCCCACTGGGGCTGTCCCATTGCTCTGCTTGCTTGTGGGGTGTCCTTCCCCCCCTCCCATGCCATTCCCAGGTAACTGCAGCAGGAACACTGGCATCACTGCTGCTCTTCTAAACATGGCATTGGGCCCAGGCCAGCTGCTGGCTCTGTCACTGCAGCTCTCTGGGATCCCACTGCTCTGGAGCAGGGCCCTGCCTCACTGGCCAGGTCAGGCCACTGGCTCATTAAAGACATCCCAAACATGCTCTGGGTCAAGAGGCACAGGAACACATGGCAACGTGGAGTAGAAGAATGGCTCTCTCTCCTCTTTGCATGCCAAAGGGAGCCTACCTACAGCTGCCTGGACCCCAAGGTCCATCATTGACTGTGACAGCTCCCTCTCCTTTTTTTCACTAGAGCACCTGCATTCTCTTGCTAGAGTCCAGACTTAGCTTCTGGGCAGCTGGTCCAGGGCAGATGGAGTAGTAGATATACGGCTGTCCCGTCTGCTTAAAAGCCTCACTGCCCTCTAATTACTTAAGGCTTAGTTACTAGGCAATAACTTTGCCTACCCGCTGGTGGGTCAGTTCTCTGCATGGGTCAGTTCTTTGACAAATGCCTGGCAATCAGACAGATCTTACCAGGTCATTTAAGTAGTCATAGCCAGGGCAAACTGGTTCCAAGTTCCTTCTGAGATCATCCTATTAGACATTACCTTTAATAATATTTCACTAATTGAGCACCTACTCTGTGCCTGACAGTTTGCTCAGCTTGGGGAGGCACAGTTCCACACACACGTCAGAGACAGGGACTCAGGAGGTTCAGGGTGGCTGAACCAAAACCTCGCAGCCAGTGAGGGCAGAACTGGGCTGCTGAGAATGAAACCTTCCCACCCAGGCTCCAGGACTCCATGAAGAGCGTCTCACCAAAGGCCCAAACACCATGCCATTGACAGAAGTCTTCCACTAAGCCAGAAATTACCTTTGCTATTCATGCCTATGTTTTCATTTCTGCTCAATTTCCTGAATATGAGGGAATTCTGAGAGAACAATGACCACTTTTGGGACTAGATGAATCAAGGAGCATTTGAAAGTAAAATGTGAATTTGGGCTGAAATGCAAGTACTATTTCTAATCTTTGAGGCATAAAATTTTGCAAAGGAGCCTACCAGGCATAGTGGGGGAAGTGGATTTAGCATTGCAAATGTGGGCTCCTGCCGGGATCTGAGGCCAAGCTCCGGTGTTAGGGATGGTGCTGCGGACCTGTACCAATTTACACTGTGATTAGAATATTGATTTTCCATTATTCAGCAAGTGTGGCAACCCTCCACTGGGGCTGTGCCTTGAGCAATCCAGAATGTTTTCTAAGCACCAACTCTAAGAAGACTATTTTCTAAATGCCACTCCCTGTCATGGGCATTTACATTACAGAAATAAATCATTTTTCAGGGTCTCCTGGTCCAGAAGGAAGGCAGCACAGAGGCAACCAATGACAGAAACAAGGACAGCAGCTCCCGTGTGTTGAGAGCTTCCATGTTCCAGGTACCACATCTATACTTTAATACATGACCTTATTGGATCTTCACATCCTTGCGAGGAGTTTCTATTATTTCTCAATTCAAAGATAGGAAACTAACTCTGCAAGAGTAGCCAAAGTCACACAGGTAACAGGTGGGGAATCTGGAATCCCAATCCACATCTATCTGACTTCAAACTTCATGCTATGAACACTACACTGTCATAATCGCAAAACAGCATGCCAAGAACTACTCTGGAGGGATTTGCAGAGAACGTCACAGCCCGGAGGGTGGGAGGACACAATTCAATGGGAGAGTGAAGTGGACCAGTGAAGGGAGAGAATAGAGAGTAAGGAAAGCTTCCTAGAGTGGCTGTGTTTGAACTTAGTTTAGAATTCTAGTGAGTTTTTGCGGTGGATAAGGGGTCACACTGGCATCCTAAGCACTGGGAACACAGGCAAAGGCAGAGAGCTTCAGAGTGCATGGCAGACTCATGAGGAAACAAGCAGTTTTGAATGGCTGGAATGTAGGTGAATGGGAAGGGGTGTTTGCTGCAATGAAACTGGCATAGAAGCTGGAGCAGGGTGTCTTGGAGGCCATCTGATGGGGCTGGACTTTGCCCTGGAAGGACTGGGAATCCAGCAAGTGACGTAGGATGTGAGATCCATCTGATGACGATTGTTACTTCCCTAGAAAACTCACTCTGGAACATGTAGTAGAGAATGCATTGATGAAGGGAACAGCTGGTAAACAATGAAGGCAGCAAGGGTCTGGGAAATGCCACCCAACTTGTTGCACCTCTTAACAGTGGAACAGAAATAGTCTTCTTAAGGTCATGTGCATCTCTTTCTGGTTTGAAACATAACCTGGTCAAAAAGGCCCAAAAATCTTTCCAGAGAAAGAATGTAAATGGTCTAAGAGAATGATTCTTAAAAAGGCCAGCCTCGAAATGCCTGTAATCCCTGCACGTTGGGAGGCCAAGAAGGGAGGATCACTTGAGGTCAGGAATGTGAGACCCTGGCAACATAGGGAGACCCCCATCTCTACAAAAAAAAAAAAAAAAAAAAAGAAATTAACAATTAGCCAGGAGTGGTGGTGTGGAACTATAGTACCAGCTACTCAGGAGGCTGAGGTGCGAGGATCCCCTGAGCCCAGGAGTTACAGGCCATAGTGAGCTATGATCACACCACTGCACTCCAGCCTGGGCGACAGCCTTTAAAAACAAAAAAAATCAGTCTCATTTTTCTAAAGGCTTGTAAGTTAAGAAGTTATACTAGAAAGACAGAAACGAAAACACTGACAATTCCACAGCAAAGCTGATTACGGACACAAGCAAGACTGACCTTTAAGGTTCTGGAGAGCTGGGATAGCAGGCACGTGTCAGAGTTCTGGTGATATGAGGAAGATAATCTCATCAGAGCTCCCAAGTCTGAATAGCATTTTCCTTACTCACTGTTCAAAACCTGAGATTGTAGCTCTGGGCTCCGAGTGCTGCCAGAACAGCCTGTCGTATTTTTGTTGTAAAATGCTAGGGATTTTACATTTTGCTGACATGCCAAGGAGACACTGGCTTTTGAGGGAGATCATTTTGTAAAATCACATTTCTTATTCTAGGACTAAAACATCCATCACATCAAAGGGCATAGGAAAAGTCAAAAGAAAAAAATATGTATATTTGGTTTATATTGTGCCCAACCTGAAAGGATCATTTGTTTTCCAAATTCCTTCCATGCTGTGCTATGTGCAGACATATTTCTTATAAAATTGTCATTTTAGAACACACATCATCATTAGAGGGGGGTAAAAAGCCTACAGTGGACATCTTTCACTGTATAGCATTTCCTTAGGAAATACTTCAGGAAGATGAAAAGAAAAACAAAAATTAACAAAATATGAGCTTTGAAGTTAGGAAGACCCCAATTCTGCATGAGCTGAGGCATGTGAATGGGCTTCCTCATCTGCAGGAGGGCATGATGGAAGTCTCTGCTATGTTGGATGCTGTGAGAAAGAAAGGGGAGAAAGGCTGTGGGGTACCCCACACAGTGCCTACACCAAACGTCAGCAGGTGTGACTACAGCCATTACTGTCGCTGAAATAACCATCTGCATATCAGAACATTCAGAAAACAGATATGCTAAAAGAAAATTTTCAAACCATGTATATATAACCTCACCGATCAAAATAATACTGTGCACAGTTTTACATTGTGCCTTCTACTATTTTTTACTATGCAACTATTTCCAAGTATACGTAGAGAAGAGTTTCTAAAAGACTACACTGTACGTACTGTTTTGTAGGTGAGCTCTTTAGCGCGAGGTTTTATGAAGGCAGTGACCTAGCACAAGCATTGCATCCACACTGTGAACTGAGTGTGAAGAGGGTGGGCCATGTGCACAAGCAACCAGTATCAAGAGTTTCTGAATTCCTTCTTGAGCAGCAGCCAGCCATCTGTGCAAGGGCTCTAAGAAAGAGGATACGCCTGGGACTAACCATAAATAGTAACTACTAACCCTTCACAGCACAATTCCATGTAGTAGAATTTCCCTTTTCTTCTTAGTGATTGGTGGAATCTTACAGACAGACGAGGCTGGGGATTGTTTCTGCTCAGATCTGCTCAGGCCTCATGGGTGTCTCTTGTTTGCTTCTTCTTTTTTTTTTTTTTTTTTTTTTTTTTTTTTAGATGGAATCTCGCTCTGTTGCCAGGCTGGAGTGCAGTGGCACGATCTTGGCTCACTGCAACCTCCGTTTCCCGGGTTCAAGCGATTCACCTGACTCAGTCTCCCGAGTAGCTGGGACTACAGGCGCGTGCCACCACACCCAGCTAATTTTTTGTGGTTTTAGTAGAGACAGGATTTCACCGTGTCAGTCAGGATGGTCTCAATCTCCTGACCTCATGATCCACCCACCTCGGCCTCCCAAAGTGCTGGGATTACAGGCGTGAGCCACTGTGCCTGGCCTTGTTTCCTTCTTGAATGCTCAGGTGTGCCCCTGTGCTCTGCCTGCCTATAACCCATCCACTCTGAGACTTGTGACTTTCTCCTCCCATGTCCCTCAGCACTCAGTCCCCTCTATTATTATTGCCCATGCCCAGAATTCCTTCAAGAACAACTATTTCCTCTCCCTTCCTAGGGAGCTTTGCTAACTCCGAGGCCTTCTGAGAAATGTCTTGTGTTATTTAGTGATGGCCTAGAAATGGCTACTCTGCTCTCTGGACCTGTATGTTATTTACCATCCAACATGCAAAACTCTACTTGGGCCTAACAGGGAGGGTCATGCTCCACCCCCTTCACAGGGAAGAGGAGCTTCCTAGTGGAGGTCCCAAGTGAAATCAGATTCCCAAAGGTACTGGGTGCAATCTGAATTTTTTTTTTTCTTTTTTGAGATGGAGTTTTGCTCTTGTTGCCCAGGCTGGAGTGCAATGACACGATCTTGGCTCACTGCAGCTTCTGCCTCCCAGGTTCAAGTGATTCTCCTGCCTCAGCCTCCTGAGTACCTGGGATTACAGGCACCTGCCACCACGCCCAGCGTTGGGTCCCACCTGAAAGAAATACAAGTACCCTTACAAAGGTCTTGCAGAGGAGACAGATCTGTCTGCCAAGGTCTCTTAAGGAGCATGCAAAGGGGAAAATGTGGCACAAAAGCAAGCAAGCTTCCTTTCATTTTTTTTTTTTTTTTTTTTTTTTTTTACCCCCATTAAAATCTCCTTTGGATTTTGGCATCCAACACATAAGAAGTAATATTTTTGTGCCTTTTATCATGGGAGTTATGTAATGAATATAGTCAGTTTTCTTGCTTG
>NW_016827726.1:434916-439235 GCF_001698545.2 Rhinopithecus bieti
CACCAGTATCCTCAAAACACACGAAAAGATATGGAAATTAGATGCTATAAAAAGAAACAGATCAAAAAGATCTTGGGAAAAGCAGAAATGAGAAACTCAGTAGAAGGGTTGGCAGACAGAGTTGAGGAATCCCTTCAAGACCCCCCAGATGAGACCCAAAATAATTTTCTTTTTAAACAGAGGGATCCAGAAATCCAATGTTCAAATCATAAGAACCCCAGAAAAGAAAAGAGAGGGAGAGAATAAAGGGAGAAAATCTTTATGAAAATAATTCAAGAAAATTTTCCAAACAAACAGAGTAGTCCAGACTGAGAGAACCTACCTCATGCCCAACACTAGCGCTAAAGCACATAATGGTGAAATTTCAGAACATCAGGGAAAAATACATCTCTCAAGTTTTCAGTCAGGAAATTGTCACATCCAAAAGATCAGGTATAAGAATTGCTTTGGACCTTTCAGCTGCAAGCTAGGACATGATGGTGAATGCCTTCAAAATTCTAAAGAAAAATAAATTCTGGTGTAGAATTCTAGAGCCAGACAAGTTGCTAATCAGGTGTGAATGCAGATTAAGGATATTTTCAGAAATGTAAGGTCACAGCACTCCTCTGCATACTTTCTCAGGGAGCAGCTTGACAGTGTGCTGTTTCCAAAGGAGGTGGCAAGCCGGGAAAGAGGAAGACAGGGTGCAGGAAACAGGAGAGAAGTGGAGAACCCTTAGAGGATGGTGGACGGAGATGGCGGGAGGGCACTGTGAGCCAGGCACAGAGTGGAAGAGGCCAGAAGTTCCCAGAGAGACCCACTCAAGAAGATGAAACCCATAGACAATGTGATTCGAGGAAACATCTTGAGAGGAGATTTAGTGAACCAGCAAAGAGTTTAAGCTTGAAGTGGTGATAACTATGTAGAAAAACAAATCAAGCAAACACCAACAACAAATACCACTGAGGGAGTTATTACATGACTCAGGCAGGAAAAATATTTGCAAAGTCAGCCTATTACAATATATAGATTTTATTTACATTTGATTTGAAAGGGAAAAGTGAATCATAAAAATGTGTTCAATACAAACGAATGGAGTTAATTAAGAAAGAAAGACAAGATAAGCAGTGAGAAAGATAGAGAATGGAAAGTAAGATGTAGCATGGTAGAAATAGATTCAAGAATACGAGCACTCACACTGTATGTCAAAAGGTTAAAATTGTCGTTAACTACACAGAGATGATCATGTTGGATAACACAATGGCTAGCAATATTCTGTTTTATAAGATATTAAAGTGACACAGCCATGTCGAAAACATAGGGATAGAGTGCAAGATACACCAGTCAAATAATAATTTAAGCTAGAGACAGAACATTTTCTCTGTTAAGGGCCTGATCATAAATACTTTAGGCTTTGCAAGCCATAAGTCTCTGTCGTAGCTACTCACTTCCCGCCATAGTACAAAAGCAGCTATAGAAAATAGTAAATGAATGGGTGTGGCTGTGTTCCAATAAAACTTTATTTAAAACAGAGTCATCAGGCTGGGTTTGACCCACAGGTCAGTGTGCTGACCCCGATGGAGTTAGTCCCTGGCCATCTCTCTGGCCTTACCTTCTTCCCCTTCTCCATGCTCTGACCTGCTCACCTCTCCACCCTTTGTTCTAGGCACTTCTGCCCTTCTGTTATTAAGCCTGTGAAGCCTTTTCCCACCTTGGGCTTTTGTTTTACTTTCCCTCCCTACCTGGGACATCCTTGCACCAGACTGTCCCCAGACCCACTTACCCATTTCATGTAGGAATCTGCTCAAATGTCATCTCCTCAAAGGCATCTTCCTTGATCTTTCCATCTAGATATCAGCCTCCTCCACCACATCAGACTTTATCTACTCACCTTGAATTTACTTTTGGCTAGTATACTCATGACCACCTGACGTATCACATATTTACCCATTTTCTTGATGCCCTGTCTTCCCATGGCTGTGTCTACTTTGCTCACCCTTGCATCCCCAGAACACTGCCTGGAACATATCAGTAGGTCTCAAGAAATATTTATGGAATCAGTGAATGAACAAATAAATAAACAGCTCTAACAAGATGAGTATTAGAAAACTCCTGTCAATGGAGGACTCATGCACTTTCTTTTACTCTAGAAGAGTGAATTCTATTGTATGGCCAGTCTAATTTTCTTCATCAGTGATGTTATGAATAGTGGAGGAAAATGAAAATCTCCCCTCACAACTTTACCAACAAATGCTGCAAACCCGCCCCTCCAGATGGGAGTTTTCGCATACATACTTAAGCCCTGGTCACATATCAAACATAAAGCAGACTACTTTTAATTTTAAAATAATTGTTCTTAAAGATTATTCTAGTTCTTTACAGAAATCTGTATCATGGAAGATGAAAGGCCTCTAGACCCTTCTTATTCAACCCTCTATTCCCAGAGGGGACAGTGAGCCCAAAGAGGAGAGGGAATTCCTCAAGCTCACGTAGAGGAACTTGAAGGCTCTGATCAGCATCCTCACAGTTAGTCCAGGGCCGAAACTTTGCACTCCAAGATGACACATCTTCAGAAACATGCCTTTTAAATCTTGAAAGCAGCATTTATAAGAAAATGGATCTAGCTATTAAGCGTGGAGCTTTAATGTCTAATGGATTCTTCCCATCTCTCAGTTATAAATAATCAGAGAATGAATATACTCCCCACACCTTTTTTTTTTAAGTCGCAGTTGCACGAAATTATTCTTATCTTTCAAACAAAAGGCTGGCTTTGGAGTTTAATTAGCTAATCCTTGGTATCTCACATCAAAACGAGTTGTCTTTCCAATGTAGATGTATCATCATTGAAATGTTTACCAGGGAGTATCTTTTATCCAGTTTTCAAGCCTCTTTTCTCTTATTTTGAGTATTTGAAGTAGAAAGAGCTTCTTAATCCTTTCGCTGCTTCTTTTCCAGTCCCTGCTGAGGCTGGAGAAGGAAATAAAATTTACTGAGAACCTGCAATCTACTCTGTTGTGAGCATTTTATAGACATGATCTCATTTAATCCTCATTGCAGCCCTTTGAGGATTTTATTTTGTTTTACAGATTAAGAAACACTGAGAGGGATAAATTTGATTTTTTTTCAAGGTCAGGGAAGAAAATGAATGTAGGATTTAGAATCAGAGAGACTTAAGTTCAAATTTCAGCTCCAGACCTATCTAGCTACGTGACCCTGGGCACATCACTCAACTTCTCCAGCCTCCAGACCCATGCTGTCCAGCAGAACCCTCGGTAATAATGGAAATGTCCTACCTCTGTGCTGTCCCGTACAAAAGCCACAAGCCACACATGCTATGGAGCTCTTGGAATGTGGCTAATGCAACTGAGTAAGTGAATTTTAACTATTACTTAATTTTAATTAATTTCAAGGTATATAGCTTTATGTAGTTAATGGTTATCACATTGGTGAGTGCAGCTCCAACTAGTACTCTCTTAGACTCTGGTGAGAGGGGCCCGTATCCTGGGCCCTGCACTTTAAAAGCCTATATGGCTTTACTGTAGCCATGGTCCTCCCTATGGAGTAAGGAGGCCACATGCCTAACTGACCGCACCTCTTCCATACTTCTACACCATTCCCTGGTTATCTAAAACCATAATCTTGAAGACCTGCCCAAACAGCTCAAGTCCATTTCCAGAGCTTCCGGGACCTCTTCCCTACTTCCATGCTTCCAAGGGGATCTATATCTGTAGTATGCACACCCCTAGCACAAAGGATATCCAAGAAGTGACTATTGATGGAATGTATAAACAGAGCATAGACATATTGGTTGGTGTATCCACATGAAAGTGTGCAAGGCCCCTTGGGAGACTAGATGGGGCCATATGTGGGAAGAGAAGGGAGGAGTGCTCAGGTTGGGTTCCAACGCTCGCTGAAATAGCAACAGCCAGTGTTAGGGGAACTTCCCTGAGAACCTCCCAATACATTCCCTTTGGCCTAAGCTTTGGAGTGTAGTGGGCCAATCCTTGGTACCTCACACTGAAATCTGTTATCTTTCCAGGGTAGGTATATAGTTTTGCTACCGTTTGTAACCAAAGAATACTATTATACTAACCTTATCTCCCAGCAGCAGCTCCCAGCCCAGAAGATTCTTTTGTGAGAGGTCGCTAGGCCCCTGCTTCTTCGTTTTCAGAAATCCTAACATTCTGCCTGCTTCCAAGCCTTCCTCTCTAGCCTGCCATCATTGTGCTCCGGGAACCCAGTCCAGTGAACAGCCTCACGCCCTCTCTGACCCTCCATCATGCAAGACTGGAAGTCATCCTAGGCACTCCTCCATTATCCGTCCCATGTGGTTATCCCAG
>NW_016827726.1:442340-469642 GCF_001698545.2 Rhinopithecus bieti
GCCAGTGTTAGGGGAACTTCCCTGAGAACCTCCCAATACATTCCCTTTGGCCTAAGCTTTGGAGTGTAGTGGGCCAATCCTTGGTACCTCACACTGAAATCTGTTATCTTTCCAGGGTAGGTATATAGTTTTTGCTACCGTTTGTAACCAAAGAATACTATTATACTAACCTTATCTCCCAGCAGCAGCTCCCAGCCCAGAAGATTCTTTTGTGAGAGGTCGCTAGGCCCCCCGCTTCTTCGTTTTCAGAAATCCTAACATTCTGCCTGCTTCCAAGCCTTCCTCTCTAGCCTGCCATCATTGTGCTCCGGGAACCCAGTCCAGTGAACAGCCTCACGCCCTCTCTGACCCTCCATCATGCAAGACTGGAAGTCATCCTAGGCACTCCTCCATTATCCGTCCCATGTGGTTATCCCAGTGTTCTGTCCATCCATTCCTGCACCTGGATCTCAGATTGATCCTCTGCTCTGGGGGACATGTGGATTCAGTTTTTGGCTCTGCCTTTCCTGTGGTTGTGGTGACTGCTATGTCATAGAAGAACAAGTGGTTGTTGCAGTTGCTGCACACCCCAAATGCTGAACATTGGTAAAAGCCAACTCCAAGGCCCATGAATGTTTTTTTCAGAACAAAGAATCCCTTCTTCTATAGCAAGATTACGGTAAAAACTAAGTAGAAGTTAACTTGAAAAATCTGTGTTATATTTTCCTAAAATGTTCCCTTCTGAAAGTTCATCAAATGTTAAAGTAAAGCCTTCTGCCTAAACTATAATTGCTTGGCCACTGGCTCCTGGGGAAAGAGATAATAAGATTTTCATTATAAATCTTCCATCTTAGTGTTTTTTTTCTATAAAATTCAAGGGCAGAGATGATTTTCAAATGAAAGGGAACCCAGAAAGAAATCAATCAAACAAGGATGCAATTGCCTGCAGCCCCTCTAAATAGGTATGCTGTTGCCTAACCTGTGCCCCCCTGCTAGCAAGCACTTCCTCCCTTAGCTACTGAAGAACTCCTCTTCATCCTTCAAAACCCTGCTCGAATGCCATCCCTGTGTGAACTTCACCCACACACACATCCACTGAGGCAGGTGCTGCTTTCTTTTCTTCCTGAAGCTTCTCATACAGACCTCTCTTACCACACTTTGCATGCTACTTTGGAATTTATTCATCTGCATACACCAGACAATGATTTCCTGCAGGGTAGAAGACATGGGAGGAAGTGAGAGGGAAGGACACAGTTCTTATAGTCAGTTAAATAGTATTAAAGAAACAAATTTCTCCATCAGTCTTGCTGGCTCCTCAAGGACTTGGGGCATGGGGAAGAGGAAGAAGAGAAGGAAGAGGGTGAGAATGAGATGGAAAGCAGCACCTTCACAGAAGGAATTCACGATTGCAGACTTTTTAGGTTACAGAAAGCAGCACCCAAAGCCATGAGGAGGTAAGACTAGGAGGAGCTGAAGCAGCTGGTGCTCCAGGGACCAGCATGTGGCTCTTTTGGTCACATGAGCTGGGAACCAGGGGCACAGGAAGCAGCATCCAGGACCCAGAATAAGAGGTTGATGAGGATTAGGCCAAGCATCTAGGCTGTTACTGAAAACTTCAGTGAACATCACTCTCTTCCTGGCTTTGTGCTGGAAGAAACAGAATGAATCAGACATGGTCTTCCTCAAGGTTGGAGTGATTCCTCCAAGACTGACCAGGCATGTAGAAATGGCAATAACAGTGGGGCGTGGTCAGTGTTGTGAAGGTGGAGTGGATGAGGCATTGCAGGAGCTCAGAGGCAGAACTCGCCCGCTGTGCAAAGGTGCAGATCCGCATTCCTAACCCATGGGGAAGCCCAGTAAGCAGCCAACTCCTACAAGCCTTGCCCCTCCCTCCCAGGGCTCCTGGCTGTGCTTCTAAGAGGCAGCATCCTGAGGAAGAACTGCATGGAAAACTTGCAGTGGATAAAATCACAGGAGTTATCCATCCCCAGGGGCTGAGTGGAATGGGAGGATGGTGGACACATGAAGTTTACTGAATGGAGACGAGGAAAGCAAGTAAGAGCGTGAAGTCCCCAAAATAAGGGAATCAGAGAGAGTAAAGCAGGAGCCAGCACCTTTCCAAGCTAGCCCAGCCCAAGGAGAGGAAAGAGGCATTATGTTTCTAAAGACCCATGAAGTGTTTCTCAGGCTTGGGTGCACATTGGAACCAGCTGGGGAGTTTAAGTACCGATGCCTGAGTCCTTCACAGAGCAGGGAATTCGTTGGTTTGGAGCCGGCCTGGGTGTTGGGATTTTAAAAAGCTTCCCAGGTGATTCTAAGGCAGTTGAGATTTTTAAAAATCACTTATTTAAGGGAAGATGATACCAAATCTTTCTCAGGTGGAAAGGGAGGGAGGTGTTTAGAGGCAGAGATGGAAGTGACATCATCAGATGGAGGTGTGGAGAGCTCTTTGGGCACTGCAGAGTGGATAGCTGGGAAGGGACTGCATTCCTGCAAGGAACTTCCTGGAAGTCCCTCTCACCAGCTATGCCTGTTCTGCCATAAGACATGTTCCCCAGTGAGCACCTCTGCCATTGGTTAAAAAAAAGCAGGGGAGGGGAATGATATCAGGATAAGGCAAAAGGCTTGTTTTTTTATACTTACTTTTTCCCAGCGTTTTAATGACCTGTGCCACTAAGTAGTCGCAGCTAAACAGAAAACAGACCACACACCAACACAGCTGACTACAGACCTGTTATATTTTTTAAACTTTACTATTTAAATTATCATACAGTAAACTTAGTTTTTTTTTTCTTTTAGTGTAAAGCTCTAAGAATTTTAATGCGCACATTTGTGTAACCACTGCTACTACCAGGACATAGAAGAGTTGCACCATCCTAGAAAAACTCCCACCTACTCTAAGGCAAATGGCTGCATTGCAGTCAGGAGTAAGCCGAGGTAAACATCCAGTGCAACATGACAGTGGGACTGGAGCGCAGGCGCACAATCCCGTGCATTATATGATCACAGTTATGTAACCATATTATGGGTGGGCTCATCACCTGGCTCTGAGCCACTATTGTCTGTGAGGTGTATAAATGTATCACTGACACTGTGAGAGGCAGTGCATCATAAAGCCGTGTCCCACCTGCCTACAGCCCCCTGAGTGTTCTTTCAACTACCCACCACCTGTTAACCAACTCCCCTTGGACCCCAGCTCAGGTTGGGACTTGACAATTGGCATAGTTGGCCTGATTCTGAGGTGAGTGAGTCCTCAGCCCTGGATGATCCCAGGCCGGCTCTGTGGCCTCAGCATGGGTTATGGTACCCAGTGGCAGGTGTGCTCCTCAGATGGGCCATGGTGGAAACATGGGTAGCAGTGGATAGGGGCCCTGAGAGCATGGAGAAAGCGCTGAAGCACCTGCAAGTGCAAGCACTGAGAAGGGGTGTGCCTTTGCCGGCAGAGTTAGATGGGCATTTTGGACTGTGCTACAGGAAGTGCATGCCTGGTCCCTGTGGGATGCAGCATAGGCTAGGGACCTCCAGGCACAAGCAGAGCTCCTGGAGGCCTGGATACACAACTTAGAACAAGAATTGGGTACTGCCATAAGTGCAGGCTTGAGCACACCTTCCCAGCCAGAGACTCCCGCTCAGTCTAATACCAAGGAGGAAGAACCCCTGCTTGGGCTTGCCCCGTGGTCCCCCAGAAAATAAAGCATGAACAGCCACTTGGGTACTAAGCGTGGACCCAGGTACACCCTACCATGATGGAGCACACTTTGTATTGTGCCTACACCCCCATTGAGTTGTGGGAGTTAGGCAAACAGTGTCAGCAGTGTCCAGGGTGCCCCTACCCACCTGAATGCTCCACCTCTGGAACAAAGGAGGTGAGAGTATTCCCTGTTCCACTGCCAGGATGGAAAAGTTGGCTTCTATCACAACTCGCCCCTCCCTCTGTTGTCAATGGTTGCAGGTGAGCAGGCAGTTGGCGCAAGGGCAAGGTGACCACACCCTGATTGAATGGCTGATGGTAGCTATACAGACAGTGTGGAGTGATGCCGGAGAAATACCAGAAACTGTGAGTAAATGGCAATCATATACAGAGCTGGTGCAGGTAATTCGGGAGACAGGTATGTGGCGGGCTATGTTTGATTTAAATACCTGAGGACCAGATGATGAACGCTTTTCCTCCCACACGAGGGACCTTGTGTTGGGCTCTGCACCCCGAGTGCTTTTGGCTCTCTGGACGCCATCCTTACTCCGTACGTGGGACACTGCATACATAAGGTGACTACTGCCATGGTGGTCCTTGGAAAAGCAGAAAGCTGGCTGTGGGAGTAGGGTGTCCGCACCATAAAAGAGGGGAAGGTATCCCTTCAACAGTGAGCCACCCCACGGAACAAAAAAGGGCCCCAGTGAGTGACCTGCACACAGATGTGGATTGGTCTGACACTGGCTGGGGTTGCCCAAAAGAAAGTTGATAGGCAACCCAATGAAGTGCTGTTAACTTTGTGGAGGCAATTATCCCTGGAGCAGCAATTTTGGAAAATGCCCAAGAGTGAGCAGGCTGATGCTGCTTGACCCATTCCTGCCCAGATGCTCCAGATCAAGGATTACTTGCAGACCAGCCCAGGAATAGAGTCTTTTGTGTTTGATTAGGATACTGGCTAAAGTGCCTATCTTGTGGGGGGACACCAGATGCCCAGAGGCCACATATGGAATTGGCAATCCACTGGTCCTCCACCAATGTACAGCGTGTGCTGGTGCTGGTAGATACCAGCACAGACTGTAGCCTCCTCTATGGGAACCCGGATAAGTTTCTGGGCAAGGCTGCATACATGGACAGCTATGGAAGCAGGTCAGTTAAAGTGAACCTATGTCTCTGCACCTCAGCATCAACCGCTTCACTCTCCACTTATACACTGTGTATACTCTCCTATGCTGGAATAAATTCTGGGGTTGGACATTTTGCATGGTCTGGACTTAGACACCACTGCCAGAGAATTCAGACTCTGAGTACTTGTAGTAAAGCTGATACTATGGGGACATAAACATCACTGGCCCCATGTTCTACCACAACCCCAGTGGATTACCTCCACTTGTCACTACTGCTTGCCTGGGGGGCATATGGAGATAACTGAGACTATTCAGAAGTTAGAGGAGGTGCAGATAGTGTGTGGCACCCACAGCCCCTACAATTCTCCAGTGTGGCCAGTCAGAAAGCCTGATGGGACTTGGTGGATGAAATGGATTATCAGGAACTAAATAAAGTAACACCCTCTTTACATGCACCTGCCCCATCTATCATG
This sequence comes from Rhinopithecus bieti, assembly GCF_001698545.2. Lineage (NCBI taxonomy): Eukaryota > Metazoa > Chordata > Mammalia > Primates > Cercopithecidae > Rhinopithecus > Rhinopithecus bieti. The sequence goes on from NW_016827726.1 coordinate 447,608, forward strand.
GACTTAATGGACCACTCGCTGATGGAATTGGGACAGTACCACTATGTGGTGGACTTGGCCAATGCATTCTTCTCAATTGACATTGCTCCAGAGAGTCAGGAACAGTTTCCCTTCACATGGAAAGAGCGACAATAGTCTTGCACAGTGTTGCTGCAGGGCTACATGCATAGTCCCACCATATGTCATGGTCTCATTGCCACGGATTTAGCCTGGATGGCCCCCATGTGGATGTATTATTCACATGTTACTCCCTGGGTATTTAATGTATGGCCACCGCCATTAACCATTCATAGGGGAACAACCGGAGAAGGAAACCTCCGTCGGGGGACATATGTACTGTCTGTGTGGCCTATTATGAGCTCCCCGGTAACTTTGGCATGGATACAGGACTCCAAGGAACCATGGGGAGCTGAAAAGTTGTGGTATCATCATCCAGGGTAGAAGCTCCTGGTGGTTGCAGTGCTATCCAGAGATGAGCAGTTGGCCTGTATTATGCCTGAGGGGCATAATTCACCCCTTTTAGTACCTGTGCCTGCTTTGTTGTTTTGACTGTAGGTTGACATGCTCCAACAGCATTGTGGAATGGGCCCACACCTACACTGAGATGACTAATATTTCCAGTTGTTGGATATGCACTGCTGTTCCAGCAGCAGCTGCTTACAACTTACCCTGGCACATACACCGAACTTCTATGGGAAACTGGACATGGCTAGAGACTTGGGGGTCCCATAGGCGATGCCTGGAATGTGACACGGCAAGCTTTGGACAGGGAGTGCCACAAACCCATGGCATGCCTGCCCCCTGACTGACTCATAGCACCTATGATGGATGAGGCTGGCTAGTGGGAGAACACATGATGCCCCCACCACAGATATCATGATGTACAGAGCAACACTGGGGTAACCTCACTGTGGGGTGGTTGCCCACCATAGCATGCACAAATACAACATGTCACCACACCAGAGGTGTGGTGGACTAGGTGGCCTCTTCAAAGTGGGGACCTAATGGACTTTGGGCCCCCAGGAGTTTGTGGGTCTGTGGAGACACGGGATGATCATATTTGCCAGTGAACTGGACTGGCTGCTGTGCCTGGGGGTGCGCTTACGTGCCTGCCACTGTGCTTCTCACATTGCCTAGATGCCCACACAACTGGGAGGCTCTGCATTCCTGGTTTTTGCACCGGGTCCCTTGATAGCTCTACCCCTTAGCTTTGACCATCCCTGGGCTGGTATCATCACTATAGAAACACAGGTTACAGCCCTTGCAGAGCACACAGCTTGGACCATGAATTACACCCAAGTCACCCTCCTCCTGTTAACCAGTGAGGTTGATCAAACCAGAAAGGTGGTGTTGCAAAACCGATGGCCTTAGATATAGTAACGGCTGCCCAAGGTGGCACCTGTGCCTTTATAGGGACACAATGTTGTACATTTATTCCTGACAATCAACAAAACATTGCAGCAGCCTTGCAAGGGATGTCACAGGAGATTAAACCAGTTGAAAGCCTTACTGACGCTCCCCTACAGAGATGGTGGGCATCCCTGGGTGCTGGCCTACGTCAGGCCCTAGTAATCATGGTCAGCATAGCAGGAATATTAGTAGCAGGTTGCTACTCCCCATATTGTTGCTGTGACCTAACGGTCCAGGGTGTCACCCTGTGGGAACATCTCCCCACTAAGAGGACCTCCTCAGCCTAGCGGGTAGAGTGTAAGGACAATGGCTGCACGGCAGTCAAGAGTAGACTGAGGTAAACATCCGGTGAAGCATGACACAGTGGGATTGGAGCACAGGTGCACAATCCCGTGCATTATATAATCACAGGTATGTAACCACGTTATGGGTGGACTCCACCTGGCTCCGAGCCACTATTGTCTGTGAAGTGTATAAATGTATCACCAACACTGTGAACAGGCGGCATGTAATAAAGCCGTGTCTCACCTGCCTACGGCCCCCCAAGTGTTCTTTCAACTACCCGCCAGCCATCCACCAACTCCCTCAAATGCCAGTCATCCACCAAACCCCCCTCGGACCCCAGCTCAGGTTAGAACCTGACACTCACTAACCATCCTAGCCACACCCTCTTCTCACCCTGGCAACCACTGAGCTATTTTTGTGCCACCATCATTCTATCTAGAGAAGGTCACCTGAATCAGACTAAGTGCCAGTTTTCAAGGATGGATTCTTTCTGCCACGTAATGTCTTGGAGATACATCCAAGGTGTTGTGCGTCAGTCTTTGGTTCCCTTTTGTTGCTGAGTAGTATCTTATTGCATAGATGCACCACAGTTTATCCAACACCTGCTGAAAGATATTGATGTTGCTTCCAGTGTTTGGAAATTTTGAAGACTGCTACTGTATGCATTCACATCCAGTTTTTTGTATAAACACGAGTTTTGTTTTGTTTAGTTTTTCTGTAGCTTAAATAGCCTAGAGGGAGATTACTGAGGGATGAAGCCCTGTTATATATTAGGGCCCACTTTTAAAGAATACAAGTGTTTTCAAGATTGTATAAAATAATACTAGAGGGAATAAACACCGTACCAGTTGCATGGCATGGAATAATCTTTTTAAGCATATTTACTATCTGTATTGGGCATAATTGTTGGGGTTATAAAGAACAGAAGTCCGTAGCTTCAGTGAAGATGAATGTGGTAACAGGAAAGGGATATGTCTCATGGAGCCCCAGGACAGGAATGCAGCAGGAGCCACCAGCAGATGGAGAACAGAGCCAGGAAGCTGCCAGGAATCTTCCTGAATCACTTGTATCTGCTTCTCTCTGGGCATCTACTTTATTCTTCCCTGCTGGAAAATGTATGCTCCCCTCCCTGGTCCTCAGGATATTTAGAAAATGCCATCTAGAGTTTCAGAGTTCACATGTTAGAAGCCTAGTCATGCAGCCAGACTGACTCTCTGTCCATGCAAATTCCATGTTGGTAGGACAAGAACTCTGGCTGGCAGCACATTCAGGCCCAATCAGTAAGAACTTCCATTCCTTGTAACCCAACACGGCTGCCAGTGACAGCCCCTCCCACCACATCTCTGTGGATTGGGGTGCACTTCCCAGAGAAGAGATACTTGCATGGAGGAGGGCTGCTCTGCATCACCCTCATCCCTGGCCAGAGAAGCCTCTGCTCACCCCTTCATAGCCCCCCAACAGGACAGAGGATCAGCCAATCCTGGGCCAGAGTGTGAGATGAGGTCTGGTCTGATTTTGTTCCTGGATAGGTTACTGTACCTTAAAGCAGGGGTCCCCAACCCCCAGGCCATGGACCAGTGCTAGTCTGTGGCCTGCTAGGAACCAAGCTGCATAGCAAAAAGTGAGTGGCAGGTGAGCATGAGCAAGCAAAGCTTCATCTCTATTTACAGCTGCTCCCCATGGTTCCCATTATCACCTAAGATCTGCCTTCTGCCCAATCAGCAGCAGGATTCTCACAGAAGCATGAACCCTATTGTGAACTACACGTCTGAGGGATCTAGGTTGCACACTCCTTATGAGAATCTAATGCCTGATGATCTGAGGTAGAGCTGAGGCAGTGATGCTGGTGCTGGGGAGCAGCTGCAAATACAGATTAACATTAGCAGGGAGGTTTGACTGCACAGAGACCATAATAAATCAGTTGCTTGCAAGCTAATATCAAAACCCTCAGTGAATGGCAAGTGACAGTTAAGCTGCATCTGTTGGCAGGGTTTATAGAGGCAAGTGAGTCGATGTGCTTCAATTGTACAGCTGCCCCTGGTGGCCTTCAAAGTATGTTTGAGACAACTTCAAATCTACATACGTTCTGGATTAAAGTCAAGGCAGAATATCCTGGGATTTCACAAAAGCGCTGAAAAGCCTGCTTCGATTTCCAACATCCTATCTTAGTGAAGCAGGGTTTTCTGCAACAACAGTGCTCAAAACAAGATCATGGAGTAGACTAGACATTAGCAACATAATTCGGGTGTCAGTGTCTCCATCACCCCCACAGGGGAGCATCTAGCTGCAGGGAAACAAGCTCAGGGCTCCCATGGATTCTACATTATGGGGAGTTGTATAATTATTTCATTATATATTATAATGTAATAATAATAGAAATAAAGTGCACAATACATGTAATGCACTTGAATCTCCCAAAACTACCCACCCCCTACCCCAGTCCATGGAAAATTTGTCTTCCATGGAACCAGTCCCTGGTGCCAAGAAGGTTGGGGACTGCTGCCTTAAAGGTTTTCTCTTCACTCGCATGTGTCTCCTGACATGCCTGGTCCCTTAGGGCAGATCAGCCAGCCTCTTTTCTCTTCCACTCAGTGGCCTTGGTGGGGGAGTGAACTTCTTATAGGGATGGGGTATCTCTCTTTTCTACCAACCCGCACAGGCATTCCAGTCCCTCATTTACATTTGGGGAGAAGAAGGTGGTTTGGCGAAACTTTTACTAAAAACTACAAAGATACTTGCCAAGATATGAACAACAAGGTGCTTTAATTCCAGTTCTGCTCCTGAACTAGGTGTAAAATTGCCCTAGACACTCGCTGAGGGGTGGGGGTGATAGGCAGAGCAGGACTGGAGCACTCCTGGGTCCTTGTCCATAATATCAATCACGTACCAGCAATGCCCTACCTAACGCCTAATCACTCCCAAGAGGCAGCTAAGACGACATCCCAACTACCTCAGTGGATCTTTAATGACTACTTGCCTGGCCTCTTCAGAGACACATCAAAGAATTGATAAATAGGTGTGATGGAGCTCTAAATTCCAATCTCCCTTAGAGGAGGATTTGGCTGAAATGTAGCCATTTGGCTATCCCTCCATATCTTCCCTCTAGAGATCGCATAGCTGATGGTCAAGGTCAAAGACCTCTGTCTGGCCTCCTAACCACCCACATAAGACATAGATTTGAGAAAGAAAACTGGCCTTTGCAGAAGACCCTGGAATTTTTCTCCTAAAAAAAACAACAGTTATGTTTGAAATGGGAGATAAGGGGCTGGTAGAACAAGTGTGAGCTTTGAAGACTGCAGAATTTGGGTTTACATCCCAACTCTGTTATACGTGGCTTGAGAAAATTACCCGAACTCCCTTAGCCGCATTTTCCTCCCCAGCGAAGCATCCCAGGCTTTGTGAGAATTAAAGAAAATGCTTCCTGTAAGTGCCAGCACCTGGTAAATGCTCCCAGCCATCGGTCCTGCCTTCCCTCTCTTTATCAACACAACCTCAGAAGAATCCCTTTTAAAATTCCTCAGGAAAAAATCCCTTAGGATTTAAAGCTGCATTTGGCATTTTTTTACTTTATTTGCTTAAAAGTAAACATAAAGTATTTCTGTTCACAATTTTCTAAGGGGGAAAAAATTAAGGTATCCTTTTTTTGTTTGTTTGTTTTTGAGACAGAGTCTCGCTCTGTCGCCCATGCTGGAGTGAAATGGTGCAATCTTGGCTCACTGCAACCTCCGCCTCCCAGGTTCAAGCAATTCTCCTGCCTCAGCCTCTCAAGCAGCTGGGATTACAGGTGCTTGCCACCACACCCAACTAACTTTTTGCATTTTTAGTAGAGACGGGTTTTCGGCATGTTGGCCAGGCTGGTCTCAAACTCCTGACCTCAGGTGATCCACCCACCCTCGGCCTCTCAAAGTGCTGGGATTACAGATGTGAGCCACCGTGCCTGGCCGGGCATCCCATTTTGTACTCACATGAAGTAAGTTTACAGCTTTTGTATGTATCCAAGACCATTTCATTCTATCCCTCCTTCTTCTAGGCATCCCAGGCCCCTATCATCCTTCCTTAATGGCCCTGAGCACAATAGCTAATATTCGTTTGTGTGCATTGGTCTCTCTTACTAGCTTGGGGAACAGGGGCTTGTCTGGGTTTTCTTTACATCCCCAATTCATGGCACAAGGCCTAGCACACAACAAAAAACATGCAAATTTGTTGGGGGAGTAAGGGAACTACTGAAATGTAGTTCCCTGAAATGCCACAGCTATGCTCTGACCCGGAGAGATTTTGATTCATCTCTTCTCTGTGTCATAGGTTGACAGTTGGCTGCTTGAGTTTTAAGCTGAATTTAGAAGTTCCTTATCCTTCCCCTAAAGAAAAAAAATCAGTTGCAAGAAATTCATATATTCAATTTACTTGCATGTCCCTTGGAGAAAACCATTCATTCCCAACAGAAAATTCTGTTGATTTGATCAGATCATATATTCCTGTTTAGAGGGCAAAATGTTGAGAAAAATCTACCCCACTGATTGCCAGTCTGGTCCTGGAGAAGGTCTGAACCGTCATGACTTCTTCCCAGCTGATTATATGCTAGTCATTAATCCTTATTAGGATTACATTACATTACCACGAAACCAGTAATGTACATTACCATGTAATGCAATCCTAATACGAAGCAAGTTTTGCTCCAAGACTGGACTCTGGAGAAAATATTTGTGCACCACCTATCTGATAAGGGGTTAATATCCAAAATAAGTAAGAATCTCCTACAACTCAGTAACACAAAAACAAATAACCCAATTTAAAAATGGGCAAAGAACTTGAATAGACATTTCACCAAAGAAGACAAATGTCCACAGTTATATGAAAGAGTGCTCAATGTCACTAATAGTCAGTAAAATGAAAATCAAAACTACAATGAAATAATCACCTCATATCTGTTAGGATGGCTACTACCCAAAATATTTAAAAATAAGTATTGGCGAGGATGTGGAAAATTGGAACACTTGTGCACTGTTGGTGGGAATGTAAAATGGTGCAGCTGCTATGAAAACCACTAAGGAAGTTCCTGAGAAGTTAAAAGTAGAACTATCATATGATCCAGTAATCCCACTTCTAAGTATATATCTTAAAAAATTGAAATCAGAATCTTGAAGAAGTATCTCCACCTCCGTGTTTACTGCAGCACTATTTATTGTAGCTGAGATATGGAAACAACCCAAATGTCCATCAACAGATGAATGAATAAAGAACATGTGGCTTGTATATGCAATGGGATACTATCTGGCCTTCAAAAGGAAGGAAATCCTCCGACAACATAGATGAACCTAAAGGACATCTTGCTAAGTGAAATAAGCCAAGCACAGAAGACAAATGCTGCGTGATTCTACTTTTATGCAGTATCTGATGTAGCCACACTCTCAGAAGGAGAAAATAAAATGGTGGTTGCCAGGAGCAGGGGGAAGGAGGGTGTGGGGAATAGCTACTCAGTGGGCATAAACTTTCAGTTTTGCAAGATAAATAAGTTCTAGAGATTTGCTGTACAGCGTATTACCAAGAGTTAACATGATTTTGTGCACTTGAAAAGATATTAAGAGAATAAATAGATTTCATGTTGTGTTCTTACCACAAAAAAATTCACAAAAAAACAAAGAAATTTTGGAGGTGATGGATATGCTTAGTGCCTTGACTGTGGTGATAGCATAACATGGTGCATTAGGCCGTTCTTATGTTGCTGTTAAGGAAATCCCTGGGGCCAGATAATGGATAAAGAAAAGAGGTGTAATTGGCACATGGTTCTGCATACTGTACAGGAAACATGGTGCCAGTATCTGCTTCTCGTGAAGCCTCAGGAAGCTTCCACTCATGGCAGAAGGCAAAGCAGGAGCAGGCACATTGCATGGTATGAGAGGGAGCAAGAGAGGAGAGGTCCCAGGCTCTTTCAACCAGATCTGATGTGAAATAACTGAGCAAGGACTCACTCGTTAGCACGAGGATGGCACTAAACCATTTATGAGGGATCCACTCCCATGATCTAATATCTCCCACTATACCCCACTTCCAACACTGGAGGTCACATTTCAACTTGAGATTTGGAGGGGACAAATGTCCAAATCATATCATGTAGATGTGTACATATATCCAAATCCAGCAAAATGTATACATTAAATATGTGTAATTGTTGTATATCAATTGTACCTTAATAAAGCTTAAAAACAAATAATTTTTTTAAAGGCTGACTCCAGGAATAAAGATAAATTCTCTAATCTCTCAATTTTCCACCCTGAGCGCAAGATTAAAGAAGTTCATTGCATCCCAAGACAGGGCTTCAAGTTCAACTATAAGAGGAGATGAAGGCCAGGCGTAGTGGCTCACGCCTGTAATCCCAGCACTTTGGGAGGCCGAGGCGGGCGGATCACAAAGTCCAGGAGATGGAGACCATCCTGGCCAACATGGTGAAACCCCGTCTCTACTAAAATACAATAAATTAGCTGGGCGTGGTGGCAGGCGCCTATAGTTCCAGCTACTCTGGAGGCTGAGGCAGGAGAATCACTTGAACCTGGGAGGCAGAGGTTGCAGTGAGCCAAGATCGCACCACTGCACTCCAGACTGTCAACAGAGCAAGAATCCATCTCAAAAAAAAAAAAAAAAAAAAAAAAAAAAAAGAGGAAATGAAACTGTAAATATTTGACATCCACATTGAGAAGATGTGGCTAAAAAGGTCAAAAACCGAAAGAAATGTTTGTGGGCAGGACAACCCTGATCAGTGTGGGCTGAGGAGGGTTGTCATTTGACTCTCTCACTAAACAAAGCCCAAAGCCCTTTTTTATCCACTTTGAACAGCTCCTCTTCCTTTGAAGCCCACCTCAAACTTTGTGTCTGATGACTACACCATTTCTCCAAACAGGCTCAGTTAGAGTCATTCCTCATTGTGCTGGGTGTGTTTGCATCTGTTTCTCCCATAGGAGAGGAAATGGGGTCTTAGTCCTTTGGAACGCTTCCCCAGTACTTGGCATATATAAGCAATAATGACAAGAGCAGCTTACATTTACTGTATCCTGCAGTGCTCCAGGCACCTTTGCTATGGACATTACAAACACTCAATATCAAATCATTCCATATCCATTACAAATGTTTGTATCATTTAATCCTGAAAACAAACCCACAAGAGTTAGGGGAATTGTTTTCTGCTTTTCTCCCAATATTTTATTTTAAAACTTTCAAACACACAAAAGTTGAAAGAATTATACAGTAAACACTCGTATACCCCCTACCAAGATTCTCCAATTAACATTTTTACTTGCTTTATTACATCTCTCTCCATCTATTCTTCCCTTATAAATCTATCAATCCTCCTTATTTTGGGGTGCATTTTTTAATGCCAGAAGTTTTTAATTTTTAAATTCTTTTTTCAAACTTTTAAATTCAGGGGTACATGTGAAGGTTTGTTATGTAGGTGAACATATATCACCGGGGTTTTTTGTACAGATTATTTTGTCACCCAAGTACTAAGCTGAGTACCCAATAGTTATTTTTTTCTTATCCTCTCCCCACTCCCACCCTTCACCCTCAAGGAGGCCCTAGTGTCTGTTGTCCCCTTCTTTGTGTCCATGTATTTTCATCATTTAGCTCCCACTTATAAGTAAGAATATGTAGTATTTGGTTTTCTGTTCTGAGTTAGTTTGCTAATGATAATTACCTCCAGCTCCATCCATGTTCCTGCAAAGGACATGATCTCATTCTTTTTATGTCTGCACCGTATTCCGTGATGTATATGTACCACATTATCTTTGTCCAATCTGCCAATGATGGGCATTTAGATAGATTCCATGTCTTTGTTATTGTGAACAGTGCTGCAATGAGCATAAACATGCATGTGTTTCCATGATAGAACGATCTATATTTCTTTGGGTATATACCAAGTAATGGGATTGCTGGGTCAAACAGTAGTTCTGTTTTTAGTTCTTTGAGGAATCACCACCTTGTTTACCACGGTGTTTGAAGTAATTTACACTCCTACCAACAGTGTATAAGAATGCCCTTTTCTCTGCAACCTCATCAGCATTTGTTATTTTTTGACTTTTTAGTAATAGCCATTCTGACTAGTGTGGGATGGTATCTCATTGTGGTTTTGGTTTGCATTTCTCCAATAATCAGTGATGTTGAGGTTTTTTATATGCTTCATGGCTACATGTATGTATTCTCTTGAAAAGTGTCTGTTCATATCCTTTGCCCACTTTTTAATGGAGTTATTTTCCTTTTTTCTTGTAAATTTGTTTGCGTTCCTTACAGATGCTGGATATTAGACCTTTCTCAGATGCATGGTTTGCAAATATTTTCTCCCATTCTGTAGGTTGTCTGTTTACTCTGTTGATAGTTTCTTTCGTTGTGCAGAAGCTCTTAAGTTAAATTAGATCACGATTTGTCAGTTTTTGCTTTTGTTGTGATGGCTTTTGGCATCTTTATCATGAAATCATTGCCAGTTCCTATGTCCTGAATAATATTGCCTAGGTTGTCTCCCAGGGTTTTCCTAGTTTTGGGTTTTACATTCAAGTCTTTAAACCATCTGCAGTTTATTTTTTTATATGGTGTAAGGAAGGGATCCAGTTCCAAGCTTCTGCTTATCGCTAGTCAGTTATCCCAGCATTGGGATGTTATTTTAAAGTAACTCACAGTTTCAGAAAGGTTAAACATTTTTGCAGAAGGCCATACAGCAAATAAGCGGTAGAGCCAGTATTTAATTCCCCATCTGTTTACTGAAGAATCCATTTTCTTCCTGCTGTGCTATTCTGCACCTGATCAATATTTGCTGAATGAATGAAAAAGCAATGTCATTTGTGAACAGCATAGGTACAAATAAACGTTATTTACTGGGCTATGAATTTATATTAGAGTTTTCATTATTGTGGGAGAAACAGACACTGAAAACAACTTAAAAAATTGAAAAAACAATCAGATAGTGATTATGCTATGAAAGAAATCAAAAAGGATGAGAGTGTAGAAAGTGTCTGGGTCCCAGAGCTGATGCTGGCTGGGAAGGAAGGAGCGAGGAGCACCAAGGAAGGTAAAAGTAACTCTGCTGATGAATCCGAGTGATGAGAAGAAATCAGTCCTGCAGAAGACGTAGAGAAAGCATGTTTCACCCAAAAGGAACAGCAGGTGCGAAGTCACTGAGGTGGGAACAAATTTGACACATCTGGGGACTAAAAAAAACAGTCAGGGAGGCTGAGCAAACATGAAAAACCGTAACAGATGAGGTTAGAGAGAAGTATAGAGGTGACCTCAAAGAGTAAAGTAGAAATCTTGAATGTAAACTATAGATGCAATGGGAAGCAATCGGAGAATTTTTAAAAGGCAGGGGTGACAAAATCTGATGCACCATATGTAAAGATTACTCTGACTAAATATGCAAACTAAACTTTAGAAGCCAAGATTGAAAGCAGCGAGACTAGTGTTATGGGCTAAATTGTGATCTCCCAAAATTCATATGTTGAAGTTCTAACTGCCAATACCACAGAATGTGGCTATATTTGAAGACAGAGCCTTTAAACAGGCATTTTTTTTTTTTTTTTTTTTTAAGTTAAACAGCTGTAGGGATCCAGGTGATTTTTGGTTACGTGGATGAATTCTATAGTGGTGAAGTCTGGGTTTTTAGTGCACCCATCACCTGAATAGTGCACAGTGTACACAATAGGTAGTTTTTTGTCCCTCAGTCCCTTTCCCATCCTCCCTCCTTCTGAGTCTCCAGTGTCCATCATACCACTTTGTATGCCTTTGAATATGTATCACTTAGTTCTCACTTACAAGTGAGAACATATGGTATTTGGTTTTTCATTCCCGAGTTACTCCACTTAGGATAATGGCCTCCAGTTCCATCTAAGTTGCTGCAAAACACATTATTTTATTCCTTTTTATGGATGAGTAGTAATCCATGGTATATATATACCACATTTTCTTTATCCACTCATCAGTTGGTGGGTTCTTAGGTTGATTTAATATACTTGCCATTGTGAGTTAAACAATTAATTTAAACTGTGGTCATTAGCGTGGGCCTTAATGAAATATGACTGGTGTCCTCATAAGAAGAAAAAACTTAGACTCAGACACACGCAAGGGGCAGATCATGTGAAGATACAGGGGAAAGACAGCTATCTACAAGCCAACAAGAGAGGACTAAGGAGAAACCAACTCTGCCTGCACCTTGATCTTGAATTTCCAGCTTCTAGAATTTGAGAAAATTAATTTATGTTAAGCCACTCAGTCTGTGGCATTTTGTGAAACAGTCTTAGCAAACAAATACAACCAGTTTAGAGACTGTCGCCATGGTCTGTTTGAGGGAAGTTGATGTCTTGAAGAGAAAAGGCAACATTAGGATATATTTTGAAAGTAAAGCCACCAGGATTTGCTGATGGATCGGATGCAAGAGAGAAGGAAAGAGAAGAGTCCAAGTCAAGGAGGACTCTAAGGACTGGGCTTGAGCTATTGGATGAATGAAGGTGAGGATAATCTGGAGAACAACTCATTAGTGGTGGAAGTCTGGAGTTCTGTTTTGGACAAGCTAAGATGAGCAACTGAGCAGCCAATAAAGTGTAAGCTATGTTGAGCCTGCATGGTAACCATGGAAATATTTAATTCCACTGAGCATCTGATGTGTACTCGGCACCATGCTTGGCACTTTTGCAAAGAGATAGGAATAAAATTTAGATCTTAAAGAACTTATGATCCAAAAATTCATTAACTAATTTTAAAGACTTCATGATCTATGTCCCACAGGACCATATGTCCCATAGCAGTCAAAATCAAAGACAAATTCTTGGACAGAACTGGAATGATGTAATAAATTTCTAGGGCATGTCTGGGGCCAGGTGCATGTGACATTTGAGTAGGAGTCAAGGATGTAAAACTGCCTACATAGTCGTGTTAAGTGATCAGAAATTAACATAACATGTTTTTGTTAAGATGATTTCATTTGTCTGGGAAGCTGCATTCTTAGAACAAAGAGAGTCAAGGACAGAAATGTATTATGAGATAAGTTCCACCTTCAGACTCAACCCACGCAAGTCAAAAAAAATTAGATTAGCCTTGAGTTCATGAACAAGTGGTGCTTGACATCCAAAGAAATGGCTGGAGTAAGTGATATTGCCCTCTTTTTTATTTCTTTGGAACAGCGAAGCAGAAATCCATACTACCTCCCATCTGGCTCCATGCTTCAGAGACATGTCTACTTTCTGAAATTGAGCAGGGTCTTGCTAGGGCCCAGCCTGGCCCCTGATGGCAACACTGGAGCTTAGCTCCATTTTTCCTTCTTGGTTCCCCATTCCAACATTTGGCATACTTTTCCCAAATGTATTTTCCAGTGTCTTTTTTTTGTTAGGTCAGGCTGAATATAGAATATTTACACTGACTCATTCACCTAACCGTGTATTGTGAACATTCTTCATATTATTAAACATCATTTGACATCACCAGTCAACGGTCCTCTGATGTTCCATCATTGGGACACATACTCATCTACGCAAGTCCTTCGAGTTGAACATTCAGAAGGTTATAAATAGTTTCCTTTCAGAGATAATGGTGCAATTAATGATTGCAATGCTAATTTGGATATTCTTCTACTCTTCTGAAGATTGCTATTTTTAAGACATAGCAGTATCTTTGGGCCCTGTGTATGAAATTTATCCACCATTGTTGGCTCTGCCTATAAGCCTTCCCTCCTTTGACCTTCCCCCTGTGTCTGATAACCTCACTTGAGCCTCGCTGCAGACCCTCTTAAGCACTCAGGATCTACAACTGCCTTCACACCACCACCACCCCCATACTCCAGAATGTAAGTGCTGATGTGGACCAGGCCTGAGGAGGCTTTGGAGGAAGTCTCTGAAGTCGTGGAAGGGGAGATTTGAAATCTGGGGCAAAGCTACTGCTCTAGGTAAAGAGGGAGAGAATTCAAACTTGCTAACAACCTAGGACCCTCACTCAGAAGTGGTTTTCCTGAAAGCTCAACTCAAAAAAGGAAACCCTGCAGGAAGGCACAGAAGCCCCGTGGGAGAGCTGCATGAGGGTCTGTAGTGCGAAGGACTGACATTGCAAAAGGCAACAGAGCCAGTGTCGGCTGCTCACTGAAATTAGAATGATAGTGGCCGGATGCAGTGGCTCAGGCCTGCAATCCCAGCACTTTGGGAGGCCGAGGTGGGTGGATCACCTGAGGTCAGGAGTTCAAGACCAGCCTGGCCATGGTGAAACCCCATCTCTATTAAAAATACAAAAATTAGCCAGGTGTGGTGGCACATGCCTGTAATTCCAGCTACTTAGGAGGCTGGGGTGGGAGAATCACTTGAACCCAGGAGGCAGGGGCTGCAGTGAGCCAAGATTGTACCAATACTCCAGCCTGGGTCTCAAAAAAAAAAAATAGAATAATAGTGGATGTATTTTATAGATGTTTTGCTTTGTGTTTTAAAATGTGAATAAATTTTGTTGATTTGTAGCAAATGTCTTTTATTGTGTTTATTCATTTTACTTATTGAATGTCAAATATTAAATTAATTTTCTCTTTTAATTTTAATTAATTAACAAAATTATATTATATAGTATTACTTGAAATACAGAAATACCAGTATTTTTATTTTATGCCAGTATTAAGATGATTAGTTGCATTGAACATCTTGACATATAAATTTTTCCACAAAATTACATGAAGCTCCATGCCCCAGTATCAGGAGTCATGCCTAGAAATCTATACCCACCCTTTGCAAGCAGTCCTAACACTGTGCTTCAGAAGTAGTGAAAACTTCATGGTAGTCAAATCAGCTATTGGACACTGAGTCACCCCCCACAGTCTTCCTCCTGTCTCCTGGTGACCGGTTCCTCCTATCCTCCCAACCTCTGTGAAGTAGAAGCCCACGTTGCTGGCTGGAGTCTGTCCTCTCCCTCTTTTCCTGGGATTTGGCATGTGCACCACTTCCCACATCTAAGAACCTCGGCTCAATTCTTCTCCCATCCAACACATCCTCAGCTCCAAGCTCTTCCCCATTCATAATCCTAAAACTTGTAACTCACAACCCCTCCCCCAACAAATTAATCAAAACCCAAAACCCAAAAACCACAGCCTTGGAAAAGAAGAGAAAATAACCTCTCTGCAACATTCCTTGACTTCTCCATCTGCTGTTCTCTTAATCTTTCTACAGAAAGCACAGGGAATAAGAAGAGAGGAAAACATCTCATCTGTCATGAAGTGACAAAAAAAATAAGCGTACTATGTCCTTCTGTCCCAAAGTTTAGCCAACAGTAGAGCAAAATGTAGCAGAAACAGAGTAGGCAAACATACAACGCTGGCTTACAAGCTGGGTGGACTGGAAAGTTATTTCGTGGAACTCTCTTGCACAATAAAATAGTGCAATAATAGCTATTGCGTAGAAGTTGGTGCAGATTCAATATATATAAAGTACCTGGAGTATACTATGCATTTTAGTAATGGTAACTTATATTAACTCACACACCTCATTCATGGCTCCCATCTATATGGAGTTATAAAAGTGACTTGGCTGTGTTGGACAAGAGAGCACTCTTCTCAGCCCCGGGAAAACATGCTGAGCACTGGAAAGAAAAAACGTTTTGACACAGTGCCATTAGCAGGACTAACAAACATTCACAGGAAATTCCCTTGGTGCCCATTAGCCATTCAAGCCTACCACCCTTGAGTTTGTCTAAGCACATGTTGAAGCACTTTATGTTTTCAGCTCATAAAACCTCTTGGGATAACAAGTCCCACTGGTTAATCATAGTCCATAAATCACCTCTTCACTAACACGACAGCATTCAGGGGAGGCAATGAGACTGGGGGGAAGGAACTCAGGCTCTGTTTTCAGATGTGGGTTGAGTCTTCCTTTTTCTACTTGTGAGGTCTTGAGTAAGTGGCTTACCTCTATGATCTCCAGGTTCCTCACTATAAAGTAAGGAAAATGGTACCTAAGCCAAACCTTCAACCTCAAAGCCTTTGATCCACTGTTTTCCCTCCCTGCTAGATTGTTTTCCAATGCACATCCACTTGGCTTGCTTGCTCTCTTCATTAGCCATTGCTCAAACTCACCTATAAGAAATTTCCCATGTCTATACCATAAATACCTTAAAAAGGGGAGACAAAATGTAAAAAAAAAAAAAAAAAAAAAAAACCACTTTTCAGACATTGGACAACAGATAGGAAAAGACTTTTACTTAGAGTAGATAAGCAAATTAGATGAGTTTTATTAATGAATTAGTTTTCTGTCTGTAGTTAATATCTGGACTTCAAGATAGGGAGAAGAAGCCCAAACAGAGACTGAAAATCTTATTGAGTTGAAAACTAGAGGACAGAGATGACTGGAGTTTGTGGGGAAGAATACCAGAAAGGAGAGAGCTAAGCAGAGAAAATTGTCCAAAAATCTGTGTAAGGTCTTCTGTACCTATCTTTGGAAAGATGCTAATTTTCATGTGAATAGGATAAAACTCTACAGGACTGTGCAAAAAACAGCTGCTGAGGACCTACCAGCTGAACAAATCCCATTGCTCCCACATAGCTGGGAAACATTTGAGTACCTACCACCCAGAGTGGAGAGAACATAGTAAAACCTGAGACCAAAGACAATACCCACCAACCATAGAATATCCATTCTGGTCAAACACTGTCAGAATATATGCTGAGTCATAACCAATCTTAGTACATTTTAAAAGACTGAAATAACATGTATATATTCTCTAACCACAGTAGAACTAAATAATAAACCAATAACAAAAAGACATCAAAAAAGCACTAAATATTTATAAATTTAACTACATACATCTAAATAGTCCATGGGTCAAAGAAGAAATCACAAAAAAAAGTAAAGTATTTTAAACCGAATGAAGTAAAAACAAAACACAACAATTGGATGCAGCTAAATCAGTACTTAGAGGGGAATGTGTAGTTGTAAATACTTCAGGATGTTTTAAAAAAGAACGACCTGAAACCAGTTATCTAAGAGTTTACCTTTCAATGTTAAAACAGAAGAGAAAATGAAGCTCAAGTTAAAGAGTAAATAGAAAACAATAAAGATGTGTGTGGAAATTAATGAAATAGAAAATGGTCAAACAAAAAAAACTTTAAGAACAATAAGCTCAAAGCTGAGTATTTGAAAAATTTTTTTTGAAAAAAAGACCTCTAGCTACATGGATTAAGAAAAAAAATAAACACAAATGAACAAGCTATATTCCAATAAAGGGACATCACTACAGATCCTAGAAATATTAAAAGTATAATAAAGAAATATTTTAAACAATCCTATGCCAATAAACTTGAAAAATGAACAAATTTCTTAAAAGACACAAATTACCAAAACTGGCACAAGAAGAAAATGTGAATAGCCCTGTATCTATTCAAGAAATTGAATTTGAAATTTAAAATCTTTTCACACACACACACACACACACACACAAACTTTAGACCAAATGACTTCACTAGTAAATCTATTACTCACAAGAGAAATAAAACCAATTTCACAAAAACTCTTATGAAAATTAAGAAGGGATTATTATTCGTTGTTTAGAAGACTGGACAGAAACAAACCACCAACCAATCAATGTGGGATTTGGAAACAGTTAAGAAGGTTAAATGCTTGAATCAGAGATAATTAATTGCTTCTCTTGCTGGAGGTTTGTAAAACCATGAAATGTAATTCTTAGCCCATAAATTATGTCTCCAGCAGGAACAGCGTTCAAAATGACACCCACCTTGTCAGCAGTGTAGGCCACAAAGGTATTCTCTCCCCAAAATTGGGAGGTCCTATGACTTTTCTGGTCAGTAATATGTTAGCTCTTTGGGCACTTCAAATCCCAATTTTCTTTAAGCCTCAAAACACTTTCTCTATTCAGCGATTTAAACATCTATTCCTGTGACATAATATGGTAATTTTAAAAATTTCTTCACTTGATTTATAAATAAGACTTCTCCCTCTTTCCTCAGCTCAGGACTTAAGTGGAAGGAAGTCTACACATAAGAGATGCATTCACCTTTTTTATTTCCCTACCTTTCACTTTCTCTGCAAGTTTACTAACCACAGTCTCTGATCCCTCTAGGGCTCAGTAAAAGCAGGAGGAAGAGGTAAATGGAGTCAGAAACTTCGCAGCTGACTGATGATGTCATAGTTCACATCATACTTGCTGGGCCTGGAATATGATTAAACCTGGTAATTTATCTTACGGCCCGTCCTTGAATTCTGCAGAGACTGCATCACACCCACTCCATTTGCTGCCCACTTCTAACCCATAGGAAGCACTCACACTTTCTCTGACCAAGGAAACTCTGAGAAGGTAGCTTCTTTCTATACCAGCCCTTCAAACTATCTCTAAAGGCTACTCTCTAAATGCTTTAGATTTTTACCAGCAGAAGATCTTTTCCCCAAATCTCCTTTAATCTCTCCTTTTCTATATATAACTTTGAGGACTTAAAGGTCACCCAACAGTTTCAGATCATTTACTCTGAATCTCTGCATGGAAGTCTTCATCTGGAATAAGACATCTATCGTCTTCATGGCTCAACTGAAATTGAGCAAAGGTCCCATGGTAATGTCCTAATGTACATCTGTGGAAAAATTATGAGAAAATAAAACTGAATATTTCTTCGACCACTTTGGTGGTGGATAGAGCTGTTAGCTTCTTAAGCTTAATTTTTTTTTAGTTTAATGTGGGCAAATTTGATGAAATAAACAGGATTTTAAACTTTCTGTTTATCAAAACATGTTTAACTAAAACTGAAACTTAAAATCAAATTGGTTTAAAATATCTAAGCATATTTAGCAACAGAAGGATTAATGTATTGCTTACAACATTTCTTAACTCCTAATTTTAAAATGGATGCGTGCCCATTGTAGAAAACTTGGGAACAAATACAGAAAAGTATGTTATAATTTCCCCACAGAGAGAAAAGAGAATGACATATCACATTTCCTAAATTTTCTATATCATATTAGCTCTGATTGTAAGTTGTTACTGGCCAAGAAGAGTGTGAAATCCACAAGAAATCATATTGGGGTCCCTCCACTTCCACTGAGCTGTACAACCATCTCAGGGATTATGGTCTCAAGAAAATAATGGCAAACCCAGCTGTTAATTCAGGGTGGTTTTCCCTGTCCACCTGCTCTTTCTGCTATGAAGAGGCCCCCAGGGAACACTCACCTTCTTCTACCACCTGTTGGGCACTGCTGCAGGTGAGTCGCAGAGATGCCTACAAGGTCTTACAACTTCTAGGAACACTCCTAAGGAGGTCCTGATCTCTAGCATGCCAGGAAACCTGCCACCCTCCTCAGCAGGTAAATAGGCTGTTTCAGAACTGGACTGCTCTTCACCTGCACCCCCTAAATCATATAACCCAACCCTGTCTTCTTGGGCAGTGCAGCTTAATCTCTTCCACAGGCCAAGATTTCATGGACAAAAATCTGTTAACTCTCTCCAGGAGGTAAAAGAAGCCCAGGCTTCAAGGACACAAAGTCCCACCTAAAAGCAGGAAAAAAATATATACTTTTCTCTTCTATGATAAGACTATCCCCAAGAAAACATGACCTACTTAAATTCTTAGTGTGTTAGTCTGCTTCATTAACTTTTCAAAAAAATACCTTATTACCAGAATAAATAGGAAAATTAAAATAATGCACAACCCCATCCCCTGGAGATTAATGAATTAATGTACTTATTATACATAGAGTTAAAACTAATTGGTAAAACAGAATTAAAAAAAATACAAATAAGAAGGCTTTGGATAAATAAGGTAAAATGTGTGGCAATTAATTCACAAAAAAAGGGAACTAAAATGATAAACAAACAGCTCTGGGAAGGTGGAACAGAGATGCTTTTTCCTGTTTGTCCTGCTAAGTATAACTAGGGATCCTGGCTGGTATTTATAACACAAATTTTAAAAGATGCTGAAAAGGGGAACAAAGAAGGCAGAAGAGCTAGAGACTTTGGAACCCAAGAAACATCACTCTGGTGAGTTCCCTGGATTTCTTTTTGCCTCAGATATCCCAGGCTCTATACCAGAAAAGTTAGCAATCTGGAAATGCCAGTGACCATGGACAAACAGAACAAACAGAAGAAACACCTGCTCTTTCTAGCCAAAGGGCTGGGAAAGCCACAGTCAAGCAAGACAGAAAACATTTAGACAATAGCTCTTCTGCTCCGGTAAAACACACAAGGGTGGGGGGGACAACTTCTGCTCCACTCTCACTCTGCCAACAAAGGCCAAATGCAGAGCCTGGATTTTCACATTTATGATGACGTAACAAGACATCTCAATCCCTCTCCCGTGTCCGCCACTCCCTAAGCACCATGGTATCCATGGTGACCAGCTCCGCCTGGTGGAAATGAAATGTTCTTTCTTCTCCTCACTGGCGTAGTACCAAAAGAGGCCAAATGAAGAGTCCTAACTTTCATCACTGCTTAGTGGTAAAAAGCCATTACCCCCGCAGTCTCAGTGGAGAGTCCACACATGGAACAGCAATGGGGTGCCCTTTCTTCTCCCAGCAAAAGTCTTAGTGAGGAGACTAAACTCCCACCTCCATCCAGCACTAACAAAAAGTGTCTCTCCCTCAATGTAGACAGAGGCTGAGTGGGGAACCTGGACTTCTCCCCTCACCGGCCAGTAATGAAACGGTGCTCTCTCTCTTTCACCTGCCAGAGCCAGAGCAGTGTCAGAGAATATCTGCTGAAGCACAAAATTGAAATAAGAACAAGAATCTTATAAAATAATGCCTAAAATGTCCAGGATTCAACTAAAAAAACACGCTCATGATTATAAGAACCATGAATATCACAAACTGCATTTTAAAAAGCAATCAACAGATCGCAATACTAGCATGGCACAGACTTTAGAATTCTCTGACAAAGATTTTAAAGCAGTCATCATTAAAACGCTTCCACAAGCAATTACGAACATACTTGAAACAAACAACAACAACAACAACAACAAAAAAGAAAGTAGAACAAAGAGATAGAAAGTATCAGCACAGAGATAGGAGATATAAAGAAAAAAAAGGAAATTGTGTAACTAAAAAGTACAACATCCAAAATAATGAAACTCACTGGATGGGCTCAACAGCAGAATGGAAAGGACAGAGGAAAGAATCGGTGACCATGAGGATGAAACAACAGAAATTACATTACCTAGTCTGAAAAAACAGAGAAAAAGTAAACCGAAAAATAATGAACAAAGCCATTTGTTCATATAGGGACGTACTGAACTAGAATAAAAGATCCACCATTCATGTCATCAGCATCTCAAAAGGAGATGGATCCTGAGAAGACAATGAAAAGACAAGCTACAGACTGGGAGGAAATATGTGCAAAACACCTATCTGACAAAGGACCTATAACTAGAACATAGAAAGGACTCCCAAAACTCGTTTTTAAAAAATCAATCCAATTACAAAATGGACAAAGGACATGAAGAGACATTACGTCAAAGAATAAACAGATGTCAAACTGTAACATGAATGAGTCAGAGATGGTCTCTGCATATTGGTCCCCAGGTTGTTTAGTTTTTCACTGCAGGCTGAGATCCATTAACTCAAGAGCCTGCTAGCACCAAGGTCAAATGTTTACACATCCATCTGTGAAAAGAAAAGAAAAGAAAAGAAAAGAAAAGAAAAGAAAAGAAAAGAAAAGAGAGGAAGGGAGGAAGGGAGGAAGGGAGGAAGGAAGAAAGGAAGAAAGGAAAGAAAAAGAAAGGAAAAGAAAAGAAAGGAAAGGAAAGGAAGAGGGGGAGGGAAGGAAGGAAGGAAGGGAGGAAGGATGGAAGGAAGGAAGGAAAGAAGGAAGGAAGGAAGGAAGGGAGGGAGGAAGGAAAAAAGGGAGAGAGAGAGGGAAGGGAGGGAAGGAGGGAGAGAGGGAGGGAGGGAGAGAGAAAGAGGGAGGGAGACGGAGGGAGGAAGGAGGGAAGGAAGAAAGGAAGGAAGGAAGGAAAGAAATAAAGAAAGAGAAAGAAAGAAAGAAAGAAAGAAAGAAAGAAAGAAAGAAAGAAAGAAAGAAAGAAAGAAAGAGAAAGAAAGAGAGAAAGAAAGAAAGAGAGAAAAGGGAGAGGAAGGAAGGAAGGGAGGGAGAGAAGGAAGAAAGGAAGGAAAGAAAGAGGAAGACAATGAGACATATAATAATTCAAAGAAAAAATTTCTTTTGTGCCATAGTCAGTAGAGCAGATATTCAGACACACTTAAAATATAATTATTTTAAGATATTAAACATTCTCCAAAGAATAAGAAGGTTATGTAATTTGTGCTTGATAAAAAACAAAGACTGTGTATCATTTATTTGGCAATATCATGGAATTAGATATCTACACATATTTTCCAGACATTCGAA
>NW_016827726.1:472850-489982 GCF_001698545.2 Rhinopithecus bieti
GGAAGGAAGGAAGGAAGGAAGGAAGGAAGGAAGGAAGGAAGGAAGGAAGGAAAGAAGGAAGGAAGGAAGGAAGGAAAGTAAGTCTGCCCAACAGGCAGAATTTTAGCTATTTAAAGTTTCTCTGCTTTATATACCCGGCAAAATTTTACCACATATCAGCAGACTATTGATAAGCTAGAGGCTTGCCGTTATAAGACCCCAAACTACTATGACCCTTTAGAGTTCTGTGACACAGAGACTCCATGCTATGCTGCTGAATGACATCACCTCTACATGTAAGCCAGACCTGTTATCTTTCTCCCCTAAGAGCTCCCTGCCCTCCTCCCCTTCTGAGTATGGGACCTGTGCACTGCACCATAGCTTCTGGAAAGACTCCTGCTATGAGGGAACTTCCCCTTTCACTCAACCTTGTCCAAGTGCCACCAAACAAACACTTGTTGTGTGTTGCTGCTTCTTGTGGTCATATTATATTCCTTGGTCAGCCCCAAATCCCTCAAACCCCAATACAAATACACATGAAAAGATGTTCTGTATCACTAGCCATTTAGGGAGATGCAAATTAAAACTGTGATGGGATATCATTATACACCTATTAGAACAGCTAAAATAACAAATATTAACAATACCAAATGCTGGTGAAGATGTAGAGAAACTAGTTATCTCACGTATTGCTGGTGGCAATGTAAAATGTGCAGCCATGCTGCAAAATGGTTTGTCAATTTCTTTAGAAACTAAACACACACTTACCATTCAACCCAGCAATTGCGTTCCTGGGCATTTATCCCAGAGAAATAAAGCATATGTCCACACCAAAGCCTGTATGTGATTGCTCATAGCAACTTCATTGGTAATAGCCCAAACCGGAAATAACAAAACATGTAGGTAAATGGCTAAACACACTGTGGTGCGTTCGTACCATGGGAAACTACTCAGCAGTAAAAAGGAATGAATTATTGACACATGCACCAACTTGGGTACATCTCAAGGGTATTATGCTGACTGATACAAGTCAATCTCAAAGGGCAAACACTGTATGATTTCATTCAAATAACACTCTCAAATAACAAAATTATGGAGATAGAGAATAAATTAGTTGTTGCCAGGGGAGAAAGGGATGGGCGTGAGTAAAAAGGGTAGCACAGAGGAGATGCTTTATGGTGATGAAAGTGTTCTATATCTTGATTGTTGTCATAGCTACACAAATACACAGGACATAGAACTAAACACACACACTGTGCCTTGGTCAAATTCATGGCTTTGCTAATGCATTATTATTGTATAAGATATGAAGAGAATTCATTTAAACTGGCACAGAAGAATTTTTCCTAAATCTCTCCACTTAGCCAACTCCATTCTCTCTGTGAAGCAGGTGGACAGATACCCACTGGGTCATTATCACTCCACACTGGGGGCTGCTCCCCTGTGCTCTGCCTCCTGATGCTTTCACCAGCTGAGCTGTCTGCTTACCAGGAGTGAGTTGTATTTGTTCTCAAGCCTGCTAATGCCTCTTGAGCCATTTTGTAAAATTATGTGATTAAAATAAACATTATAGAAACCAATTACATAAGAATAGGATAAATAAGAGAGTTACTGTTTCAATGAAAACTAAATTAAAGGCTTTGGCAAGGCTCAAAGAAAGCAAGTCACTCATGCAAAATTATGGACGTGGAGTTAAGTGTGGGCGAGCAAACGGATTTGAAGGGGGTAGGCATCTTAAATGTCCAGAGGGATGCCACTTTCAGATGGTTTCACAAGGATCTCTAAGGCGTTGCTCCCTTTTGCAGAATCCTAGATTGGAAATTTTGGATAATGCATCGTGGATCATGCATGTGCAGGAAAGACAACACACAACTGCAAACAGAGGACACACCCCAAGACATTGGCCCTGCATCAAAAGATGAGCAGTATACAGATTTAGATACAGACATAGGTAAAATAAAATGCTTAAGGTATGTTTGCGTAATTTTTGATTCCCTCATTTTAACTGACTACCTCTTTCAAATATTTCTAATAGGATTGTTTCTGTACTCTCTTGTTCAATAATGTACATCAAGAGCCACCCCCAAAATTCTGTCCTCCAACCTAGTCATTCCACTTCGGAGAATTTCATCTAAGAAAATAATTCCAAAATCTAGAAAGAGCTACATGTGCAAGGATGGAGTGTTTATACAGTGCAAACTTGGTTCACTGGTCACCTACTACCAATGCCCTTATTTTCTTTGAGGAGTTTATGCCCCTGCCCCCACCACGTACCGTTTTGGTCCTGCTGTGAATCTAGGCATTCAGACTTCACTGCTCCTAGGGCTAAGAACAAGCCCCAGGCTAGTTCCATCACCTTCTCTCTAGGGACTTTGTGTCCGGATCTGACAAGGACATGAAACCATAGCCAGCATGTATTCACTCTAACAGCAGAGCCATCACCCCACTGTCAAGCACCTCCTGACGCTCAGACCCCCAGAACCTCCCCAAATCCTAGTCTTTTCATTCACCTGGTTCCTCAACCCCCTTGCAAACTCTGTGAGTTCGTGGGTATCCTTCAAGCAAATTCCTTTCCTGCCTAAGCTATCCAGAGTTTTCTGTTACTTGCCAACAAAGAACCCTAACTGACTCAATTTATGAAAGTAGAAGAAAATAGAAACCACCTAAATGTCAAAGAATTGGAAGACAGCAAAGCAAATTATCATTTATCTCCTCAAAGAAATATTATGCTGTCATTAAAATTATAGTTATTAAGATATATAATAAAATAGAAAATGTCTACAATATAATATCTATGGGGAAAAGGGTACAAAATTTGATATGCAATATGATTACGACCATGTAAAAGATGCATAGAAGAATTTCAAGCTAATAATCATGTTGAGATTATGTGGCTTTGTTCTCTTTTATATTTAAAATTTTTTCTGACTACACTTTTTTTTCAAATAGAGAAGCTAATTTTTTGTTTGTGGGTATTTTAAATAGGAAAATGAAACCAGGAGCAATACTTCAGTCCTTTTTTGTTTTCAGTCTGTCTTCATAACGGGGCATGAGTCCTCCCAGTGAGTTATTTCTTGCCTGTTCATTACCCATTACCATACAATAGATCATCACAGCTCAAATTATTGAGTGCCTAGGAGATGCTGGGCACAGTGCTAGAACTTTCCATCATCTTAGGTCTTCACAACAATCCTGTGAGGTCAATACTATTACTCCCAATTTTCAGAGAAGGGAAATAAGCCAAGAGTTTTAAGTCACAGCTGAAGGCCACGTGGTAAGTGATGAAGACTGAATTCAAAGGACACGATATGTTATATATTGTGTGTTCTGTTGCACAATTTTATTTATGTATGTAAAAAGGCATTAAAGTTGAATTTTCATTCAGACATGAAGATATAATAGACATGACATTTCCAAAGGAGGAACAACTGCAGATGTTTAAAGGAAATTCTTGAGAACCATTTCCAGAATATAAAAAGGTCAAAAAATGGAGGAGCGAGAATTTTGTGAGTTGGCTCATTATAGAGAGAGCTGTGCTGGAAGTCCCATCCTCTCACCCACTTAATTAAAGGGGTCCTTTCCCAGGACTACTCAACTCAGACATGACCCCCACCCAGTAAGGGGGTTCTTCTGCAAGGCTACTTAGATGGGAGCCTGACCCCCACACTGGGAGTGCCACACATGGGCTGGAGTTTGACTACCACCAGGGAAATGAAGGTGTGATGGGGTGGCAACGGCACTGCCACACTTGCAGGCTGTCAAGGCCAAGGATGCCTGAGTGCTTCCTAGGGACCAAATGAGGTCATGTAGGAGAGAAGGCCTGAGTGGGCTTGCCATGGAACCTGTCAGACCCCATCTCTATCAGGGCAGCTGAGAGAGACCAAGATACCCCAGCAGCAGATAACTGGATTGAACTACAGTTTGGAGAAAGGAGTGGAAACTAACCACCCAAAATAAAGATGGGTCAAAGGACCTACAGGTAGAAGAGCCCATCAGGGAACTTCCAAAAAGTACACAAAAGCAGCCCACAAGAGAAGGAGCATCCATAGGCACCTGCCTCACCAAGGAATCCGTGTTTCACACAGAGGACAGAAACAAATCAAGAAAGACCCCTCTCTTCTCCCCTTCTCACCCAGAGGGGGCAGCAAGCTGGGGGGACTGGGGACAAGAAAAGGACAAAGTGGAGGAGAGCGAAGATTCTGGGAGAGGCTCCTTCCCCACAGCCAGCTTCCAG
Source organism: Rhinopithecus bieti (assembly GCF_001698545.2). Lineage (NCBI taxonomy): Eukaryota > Metazoa > Chordata > Mammalia > Primates > Cercopithecidae > Rhinopithecus > Rhinopithecus bieti. The sequence goes on from NW_016827726.1 coordinate 477,064, forward strand.
ATTGCATCAGGCAGAAAAGATTTAAAGCCAAATCAGTTCAGAACTTGGATTAGCATATTGCACTAAGCTTTCTAGTTAATGCATTAAAACTATACTTCCAACTTGAAGTGACTGTTGAACTATCTCAAACCTTAGAGTGAGGAGAAAAGCCATGGTACCTGCTAGGACTCTTATGCAGAGACAAGGGAAATAACTCCCACTGGTGAAAATTTTAAAGGGGCGGCAGAATTATTTTAAGCCATGTTTTAATACAGCATGAGCCGCCTTTGCTCAACACCTTTGTTTTACCTGTGGATGTCCTCTGACCCCCAGGGCCACATGAGCTCTAGGACAGGGCCTTCATTTTGTCACCACTATATTCCCAACACCCAGTGCAATGCCTGGCACAGAGTCAGAGCTGGGCAAATGCTCTCTCCATCAATCATGCTACCCAAAGAAGTGGTAAACGAGCCAAGAAGACCATAATGTTTCTATCTAATACCATCAATAATTTACTTGAATCTCTTCCATCATGTGAAGTAATTGGGAGATAACTTATCTGCTTCCTTTATTTACAGATTCCGGCAGTGATCTCTGTAGGTTTCCAAAATAACATTGGATGAGATTGTTTCAGGTCAATATATTTTTTCCAAATAGTATTTTGCTGCTGTTTAAAATAATTTGGGGGCTAGCACAGTGGCTCACACCTGTAATCCCAGCATTTTGAGGGTCTGAGGTGGGAGAATCACTTGAACCCAAAAGTTTGAAACCAGCCTGGGCAGCATAGGAAGACCTCATCTCTAGAAAAATAAATAAATGAATAAATTAATTAATTAAATAATTTCAGGAGGACTCCAAACTAGATATTTTGTATTATCTTCTCTGACATTTTTAGGGGGTATACAAGTCAGATTCTCCAGAGAAACAGAACATGTATTTATAGAGAGATTTTAAAATATGGTTTATGATATTGTGGAGGCTGGAAAGTCTAAAATCTATAGGGCAGGCCAGCAGGCTGCAGACTTAGGTGAGAGTTAATCCTGCAGTATGGAGTCTGAATTCCACAAAGCAGCAATCTGGAAACCCTTGCCCTCTTATGGACAATTTCTTCTTCCTCCAGAAAATCTGTCTTTTTCTCATAAGGCCTTCAACTGGTTGGATGAAGCCCACCTACATTACAGAGGCTAATTGGCTTCACTCAAAGTCCACTGATTTAAACGTTAATCACATCTAAAAAATACCTTCGCAACAACACTTAGGCTGGCATTTCACCAAATTACTGGGCACCACAGCCCAGCCATGTTGGCACATAAAATTAACCATCACAGGCCAGAAGCGGTGGCTTGTGCCTGTAACCCCAGCACTTTGAGAGGCTGAGGCGGACAGATCACGAGGTCAGGAGATCAAGACCATCCTGGCCAACATGGTGAAACCCCTTCTCTACTACAAATACAAAAATTAGCTGGGCATGGTGGCACATGCCGGTAGTCCCAGCTACTTAGAAGGCTGAGGCAGGAGAATCGCTTGAACCCGGAAGGCAGAGGTTGCAGTGAGCTGAGATCACACCATTGCACTCCAGCCTGGCAACAGAGTGAGACTCCATCTCAAAAAAAAAAAAAAAAATTTAACCATCACAGCAGAGAAAGACTCACCTCATATTCAACAATATATGACATTACGGGGGAAAACTTGCCTCTCCTCAGCACTGCTGGACTAGGGGAAGTTAAAAGGCTTTTTAACATATTATTCCACATGAGCTAAAGATGTTTCCCTCCTGCCCCACCCCTTTTTTTTTTTTTTTTTTTTTTTTTTTTTTTTTTTTTTTTTGAGATGGAGTCTTGCTCTGTCACCCAGGATGGAGTACAATAGCACGATCTTAGCTCACTGCAACCTCCACCTTCCTGGTTCAAGCGGTTCTCCTGCCTCAGCCTCCCGAGTAGCTGGGACTACAGGCACGTGCCACCACACCTGGCTAATTTTTGTATTTTTAGTAGAGACAAGGTTTCACCGTGTTAGCCAGGATGGTCTCAGTCTCCTGACTTCATGATCCGCCCACCTTGACCCCCCAAAGTGCTGGGATTACAGGCATGAGCCACCGTGCCCGGCTGAGTCAGAGTTTTAATACAAGCCCTCCCCTTACCACCTGTGACCCTGACCCCTTCCATTTCTTTGTCTGTAAATCCAGGTGAACACTTCCTACTTCCAGGGTGGTGATGAGAATTAAATATCATAGCATCCACAGATCCATACAGTAATGCTTAATAAGTATAAAATGTCTTCCTTTTTCTTCTTATTTTATCCAGACTTCCTCATCTACTATGAAGGTAAAATATTCGAGGAGTTTAATAACTGAATATCCATGATCCTTTTAAAATCTTGTAGATGTGTACATTTCAGGTAAGTAAAGAAAAAAGAAAGTAGGGTGACTATGAAAGAGCTAATAGCTACTAGATATGAATTGTAAATGAAGTTTAATTTTAGAACAATTTTGGAACATATTCTTAGCTTTCATCACTCAACAAATATTTGTGAGGCATCTATGTGTCAGACATACATTCTCAGGCTGGGCTTTTGGTGAATTTGCACCGTTAGAGGTGGATATTCTCAAAATCCAATGTTGCAAGAGAGCATCATCTTGACAATGAAGAGTTGTTAAAGCGTATCCTTCAGTCTCTCTGTAGCTCAGGCAGTGGACCAGGGAATGTCGTTGTCAGGGGCCACCTGGTAACTGCTATAGTCACTGTAGGCTCCAGATGCACTGGTGGGCTTGCCTGGTTTCAGCCACATGGTGCAGTATGCAAGCTGTTCCCACTTGAATGGATTTCTCTTCTTTTCTTCCTCATCATTCAGATAGTCTTCCATCCCTCTTGTTCAGACAGATAGCCTTCCATCCCCTTTCTCCACTATCACCCCAGTCTAGTTCAGACACCCCCTTCCCTCACCCCATCTCCATCACAGCACCCATCACATTGGAAAGTACTTGCTGATTTCCCTGTGTTGCCACGTTGGAGAAAGGGCTCCTTGTGATCAGAACAAGCTTACTCACCTGGCTATTACAATTCTGGGGCCTAATATTCATATATGTTAACCCATAAATACATATATAATTTGGTTCATACATGAGAATATATAATACATTTATATAGCAGTTATAGAGAACATACATTTTGATTAAATAATTTTGCAAAATTATTTTAGTTTCAATTTTACAGCTTCAACATTGTAATTCATTGGACAAAGAACCACAATTTTTTTTCTTTTTGAAGAAACTGAAATAGAGAGAGAGAATGCCATTCCATTTCCTCATTAGTCACAACTAATAAATGGACAGAAACCCAGTAAAACCGAGGTGACAGGATTTATTGGTTCTGGTATTTGGAAATGCAGGGAGTATCTTAGCCTCAGGAATAACTGGATCATGGCGGCTCTCTCCACTTCTCAGCTCTGTTTTCCTCTAGGCTGACTTTATTTAGATTCAGGTTTATGTCACTGATGCTTCAGGAAGCTCCAATGTACAAAAGAGAAGTTTTCCAACAGCTGCAACAAAAGTCCCAGAACTGAGTCCCCGTGATCTGTCTTGGGTCATGTCTCCATCCATGAACCTCTGTCACTATAGACAGAGGCTGACCAGACAGGCCTGGGCTCAGCCCTGGAGTTTGAGACAGCATCGGAGCCACCCAAACACCCTGGCTAAGTCCTAGAGAGTAACAGCTCTCCAAAAGCACACACCATGCTGTCACCAGAGCAGGGAATGGTCGCTGGGTGGCAGAATAACATGTGATAAAGCAAAGTGGTGATAGAGCCAAGAGTGGAATTGATGACTTTCTGTGAGACAGAATTTCAAAGCACTTGAGGTGGTGGAGGAAAGAGGCCAGGTTTCCAGCCTGAGCTTGGTCAGTGAGAATTGAAGGAAGAGAGGGAGTGGAAAGATAACCGGGGGGACCTGGTGGGGACAGAGCAGTGGTCAGGCTATGACCAGTAGGGTGGTAGGACAGAGAGGGAGGCAAGCAAGATGGCCAATTGCCATCCAGATGGGACAGGTGGCGTGAAGACCAGCCTTCGAGTGTGACTCTCGTGCATGGGGCACTACCCTAAAAGCCAATTCATTTCCTTCTTACTTCCTTAAAATCCTGGAATCCCATTCCCTAGATTAAGGAAACTTCCTTATTCTCTTTGTTCATTCTAAAAGAGCCTGGTCTATAGAATCTGTATCCTAACAGTCAACTAGTATTATTTTATTACTATGATTAATCTCCTGATGGAGTAAAAAGAACAGAGAATTTGCAGTCCATCAGATCTTGCCAAATCCCTGCCCCACCGCTTGGCAATTGTGTGAACTTGAGCAGGTCACTTCCCTCTCTGAGCCTCAGGATTTTTGTAATGCATGTCAGCCGCTGGCCAAGAACTTGAATACAGCAAGCATTCAACTCCTGTTAGCAGCTATGACTGTAATTTTTGGTGCTGTAAAGTTTTATAGGTCTAAGAAAGCCCAGTAACAAGTTCTTCATAGCAAAGTCATAATTAAATCCAGCTGGACAGGCCCCAGATGAGTCTGCAACACATGGAATTTTTCATTATGAAGCAAACACTTCCCCTTTCTGAGGATCATCATTAAACCAGGGATTTTTTTTCCTCACTGCCATAGACTCTGCTCAAGATTCCCAAAGGAGAGCAGTACTTAGAGAATTCATTTTTAGTCATCTGAACCTCATAAGAAAAAGCTCTTATTCAAATATGGCATAACAGAAATGAGGGCAGGAGCAGAGGGAAACGTAGTGTTGCTGGATTTAAACTTGAACTGTGGACTCTGCTTTTAGAATAAGACTCCGTGGCTTTCTGGTTCTCACACTGTGCAGGTGCACCTTCTACCAAATGAGCTTGCACTGCATTCATTGCTCATCCACTCAGCTCTGCCTCTTTCAACACTTACTGACTTGTGTTCACCAGGCTCTGGGCTGAGCTCCAGAGAGAGTTCAGTAAGACCCGTCTTTTTTTTTTTTTTTTTTTTTTTAATAGAGATAGGCTCTCACTGTGTTGCCCAGGCTGGTCTCAAACTCTTAGACTCAAGCAATTCTCCTACCTTGGCCTCCCGAAGTAGGGGGATTATAGGTGTGAGCCACCACACCTGGCCTAAGACCCGTCCTTTGACGTAAGTAGCTCATAATTTACAGCCAGGGTTCACAAACTGTTTCAACGAAAGGCTATATGGTAAATATTTTAGGCTTTACAGGTAATAACATTTCTGTTGTCACTATTCAAGGAGGTCATTGAATAGTTGGGGATATATTTTTGAAGCCTTTGAAACCTATTGGAGGAAAGGAGCAATGGAGGATGCCTCCTTGATGTCTGGCCCAAGCAACTGGATGGTGCCTGCTGAGGCTGCCCCAAGGCAGAAGCTCATCTGCGTCAGTGCTTCTCAGCCTTTTAAAAACATTATCAACCCCCACTAGGAGCCTTTGCAGACATTATTTTCTTAATTGTGCACCCATACAATCGTAATACCACAGATGTGATATATCTTTTTATGCACCAACGCCTATCTGTGCTTTATACATAAAAAACGGGAGAGGGGCTTTTGCACTCCCCTGCCTAAGAACCAATATTTGCTCCCTTGAGAATGCTGTCACCCCATTGAGAATGCATGGTCTAGCTCCAGGAGAAGTGGTTCCCTCTCCACCTATTTCAAGCCTCTTGTCTGAGCACCACCTCTTCCTCAGTCATGACAGGTGGAATCATTGGGCTTTTGGGGGAACCCCTAAACCTCCAGAGAAAGACCATCTTAGAACACAGCATTGCAACACCAACCTTCCTCTTCTTCGGAAGATTTTACACCTCCCAAGGCTTCTGGGATGACTTTGCCCCAAATGTTCACATGGTCTGAGACCCAGAGTCACAGGTGACAAAGGAACATTCACACCCTTTATCATCCCAATTCCTCTTAGGAAGGGGAAGATAATTGTGTGGGGAAAATACCTTAAGAAGTGCTTTGGGTAGAAGGTGAGACCCTTGGTGTGGGTGTTCCTGGAGAGGGGTGGAAAAGAGAGGCTGGGGCAGAGCCAGCGGGACGGGAGTCCACACAGGACACACTGAGACTTCCTGTCAACCTGCAAATCTTCAAGAAATTCAACACACACAATTCAACACACACACCCGAAGTGTTCCACTGGCATGTATTTCTGGTGGGAAAAAAAGTGAAGGGGCTGAGATTTGCAGGGGGGAGGGGAGCAAAGGAAGGTGAATACACAAAGCAGCAGCAGGTGGACTCCAGGCAGGTGAGTCTAGGAACAGTGAAACTTGGGAAACATCATGCATCCCGAGCAACACTACAGGGAGAAGGAGGCAGTCCCACCCAAGTCTCGAGGTCCACAGAGGCCCAGGAAGATGGCCGGGGTTTGGTTTCTGTATCCACTCCCGTGAGAATGCAAGTCATGGAAGACCCATCAAAAAGTTAAACAACCAGGAGGTATTCGCTCAAGAATGCAAGGCCCAGAGATGAGGCATCTCGGAATTGGTTCATTCACCAGCTGAACGTCCTTATCCTCTAAGGCTGCAGCGCCTTGCATCTTCCGCCACCCCCACCATCTTCAGCACATGGGCCATGTCTCCCCCCATGGTTCCCTTGCTGCCACATTTACAGCCACATCCAGAGGTGGAAAAGTGGTGAACCGCTATTCTATAAAACCTTTTAAGAGTGAGGAAAACTCCCCTAGAATCCCACCCCGACCCCTCAGCCCCCAGCACACTGCTCAGCAGTAAGCAGTCTATCACAGGTGCTTGGCCATAGCAACCAGAGGCCAAAAGAATGAAATTAAGATGATTGGCTAAATGAGCAACTCCCAAAATGTGGCCCCTGCATCAGCAACATCAGTGCCACTTGGGAATTATTAGAAATGCAAAGTATTGAGCTTCATCCCAGCCAATAAAATCTGAAACTCTGATGGCAGGGCCCTGCAGTCTATGGCTTAATGGGCCCTCCTGGTGATTCTGATGGAACCAGAAGTTTAGAACCAGCCAAGTAGCTTAGATTAATAAACATGCATTTCTAGTCCTGTGGTTTGGATGTGTGTCCCTCCAAATCTCACCTTGGAATTTTATCCCCAATGTTGGAGGTGGGGCCTTGTGAAAGATGTTTGGCTCATAGGGATGGAGCTCTCATGAATGTCTTGGTCTCATCCTCATGGTTATGAGTCAATTCTCAATTCTCACTCTATTAGTTCCCCCCAAGAGCTGCTTGTTTAAAAGACCTGACACCTTCCCACTCTCCTTTGTTTCCTCTCTCACCATGAGATCTCTGCACACCTTGGCTCTCCACCTTCCAACATAAGTGAAAGCTTCCTGAAGCCCTCACCAGAAGCAGATACTGGAGCCATGCTTCTTGTATAGCCTGCAGAACTGTGAGTCAAATAAACCTCTTTTCTTTATAAACTACCCAGCCTTTTAGGGATTACTTTATAGCAACACAAATGAACTAAGACATCTGAGCTGGAGAAGATGGCACCATAGGAAGCACCTGCTGGTTGCCTGTCCTGAAGATGGCTACCTATGCATGAGACAGGTGGACTGGAGAGAGCTGGCAGTATGGAGAGGGGCCCAAGTGAAGCCCACACACTCACTGCTTGGCAGGACAAGAATGAGCGTGTTCTTCAGTCAAGTGAACTCATGAGAATACCTGGGCTGAAACCATCTTGAGAGGACCCATACTCAAAGGAAAGACATTGGCCCCATGTCCAAAGATTAGCAACTAAATGTATGTTGACATAGTATTAAATAAAATGAAATATTTAAGATACATTTGTAGGGCTGGGCATGCTGGCTCATGCCTATAATCCCAGTACTTTGGGAGGCCGAGGCAGGCAGATTACCTGAGCTCAGGAGTTCAAGACCAGCTTGGCCAACATTGCAAAACCCAGTCTCTACTAAAAATACAAAAAGTTAGCTGGGCATGGTAGTGCTCACCTGTAGTCCCAGCTACTCAGGAGGTTGAGACAGGAGAATTGCTTGAACCCGGGAAGCAGAGGTTGCAGTGAGCCGAGATTGTGCCACTGCACTCTGGTCTGGGTGATAAAGCGAGACTCCATCTCAAAAAATTTTTTTAAAGAGGTACATTTGTATAGGTACTACTTCAAATAAGGAAGGAAACTTAGATACCTCTCACTCCATAACTAATAGAACAAAAAATGCACAAAAAAGGCATAAAGATTGTATTCCAGTTCTTCAGGGAAACAGAACCACGTAATATAGATAGATAGATAGATAGATAGATAGATAGATACATACATACATACATACATACATACATACATACATACATAGGTATATGAAAAGAGATTTATTATGGGAGATTGGCTCATGCAATTATAAGGCTCATGATCTGTCAGGTCCAAGTCCAGAGAACCAGGTGTGAGAACCAGGAATGCTGACATTCAAAGGCAGGAGGAGATGGATGTCCCAGTTCTGACAGGAAGAGAAAATTCACTCTCCTTCCACTTTTTCTTCTGTTTTGGCCTCAGCATATTGGATGATGTCCACCCACACTGGTGAGGGTGATCTTCTTTACTGTGTCTATGGAGTCAAATGTTAATCTCCTCCAGGAACACTATCACACGCATGTCAGAAATAGTGTTTTCCAGCTATCTGAACATCCCTTAGCCCAGTAAAGTCAGCACATAAAATTAACTGTCTTGAAGATATAGACTATCTAAACAACACAATTAACAAATTCGATGCAGCTTACATATATAGAGCACTACACCCAACCATGGAAAATACTTGCTTTTTAAGTATACATTGATTATTTACCAAGACTAGCCATATACTGGGCCATAAAGCAAATCTCCACAAATTCTAAATGACTAAAATTATTCTATGTTCTCTAACCACAGTGAAATTAAGCTAGCTATCAGTAACAGCACAATTTTTTAATGAGAATGTTTGGACATTAAGCAACTAAAACACCCATTCGTCAAGGAATAAATCAAAAATAGCCATTAGAAATTATCTTGGGCTGAATGGTAATGAAAATATCACATGGTGGTAGGTCACAGCTAAAACTGTGCTCAGAAGGAAATGTGTAACTTTATTTCTTTAACTTTTATTTTAAGTTCAAACGTACATATGCAGGTTTGTTACATAGGTAAACTTGTGCCATGGCGGGGTTGTTGTACAAATTATTTCATCACCTAGATATTAAGCCTAGTACCCATTAGTTATTTTTCCTGATCCTCTCCCTCCTCCCACCCTCCACCTTCCAATAGGCCCCGGTGTGTGTTGTTCCCTTCTATGTGTCCATGTGTTCTCATCATTTAGCTCCCACGTATAAGTGAGAACATACGGTATTTGGTTTTCTGTTCCTGTGTTACTTTGCTAAGGATAATGGCCTCCAGCTCCATCCATGTCCCTGAAAAGGACATTATCTCTTTTTTTTATGGCTGCATAGTATCCCATGGTATATATGTGCCACATTTTCTTTATCCAGCCTGTCACTGAAGGGCATTTAGATTGATTCCATGTCTTTGCTATTGTTAATAGTGTTGCAATGAACATACATGTGCATTTGCAATGAACATACACGTGCATTTTAATAGTATGATTTGGGATTGCTGAGTCAAATGGTATGTCTGTATTTAGGTCTTTAAGAAATCATCACATTGTCTCCCACAACGGTTGAACAAATTTACACACCCACCAACAGTGCATAAGCATTCTTTTTTCTCCACAACGTTGTCAGCATCTGTTATTTTTTGGACTTTTTAATAACAGCCATTCTGATTGTTGGTATGAGATGGTATCTCATTGTGGTTTTGACTTGCATTTCTCTCATAATCAGTGATGTTAAGCTTTTTTTTTTTTTTTTTTTGACGGAATCTCACTGTGTCACCTAGGCTAGAGTGCAGTGGCATGATCTCGGCTCACTGCAACCTTCAGCTCCTGGATTCAAGGGATTCTCCTGCCCCAGCCTCCCAAGTAGCTGGGATTACAAGGGCACATCACCACACCCAGCTAATTTTTTGTGTTTTTAGTAGAGATGGTGTTTCACTATATGGGCCAGGCTGGTCTCAAACTCCTGTCCCCAAGGGATCCACCCACCTCGGGAGCTTTTTTTTTCATATGATTGTTGGCTGCACGTATGTCTTCTTTTGAAGTGTCTGTTCATGTCCTTTGCCCACTTTTTTGTATGGTTATTTTTATCTTGTAAATTTGTTTATTATAGATGCTGGATATTAGATCTTTGTTGGATGCATAGTTTGCAGAAATTTTCTCCCATTCTATAGTCTGTTTACTCCATTGATGGTTTCTTTTGCTGTGCTGCACTTTTTTTTTTTTTGAGGTGGAGTCTCACTCTGTCACCCAGCTGGAGTGCACTAGCATGATCTTGGCTCACCGCACCTCTGTCTCCTGGGTTCAAGCAATTTTTCTGCTTCAGTCTCCTGAGTAGCTGGGATTACAGGCACAGGCCACAATGCCTGGCTAATTTTTGTATTTTTAGTAGAGAAAGGGCTTCACTATGTTGGCCAAGCTGGTTGTGAACTCCTGACCTCAAGTGATCCGCCCGCCTTGGCCTCCCAAAGTGCTGGGATTGCCGGCGTAATTTTTAGAATTTTCTATTGATATTCATAAGTGACAGTGGTCTGTAGTTTTTTGTTCATCTCTATCTTTATCAGGCTTTATTAAAGTTATTCTCATTATGTAAAAGAAATTGGAAAAATATATTCCTTTTCTTTTGCTCCAAATTTAAACAAAATTAGAATTATCAGTTGTTTATTACTTAACATTTTGTTTTGAAGAATTACAGATTTTCAGAAAAAAAATTATTTTAAAATACAAAATTGCTACATATCTAGATTCCCTGGATACATGTTTTTCTGAAGTGCTTGAGAGTAAGTTGTAGATATATTTTTTAGATATATTTTTTAACCCTGAATTCTTTAGTGTATATTTCCCAAAAACAAGGACATACCCTTATGTAACCACAATACAATTTCAAAATAGGGAAATTAACAGATACAATACTATCATCTAATCCACAGGCCTTATTCAAATTTTATTAGTTTTCCCAATAATGTCTTTTCTAGAAAAATATTTTTTCTGGTTCAGAATCCAGTATAGCATCACACATGTATTTAGTTGTCATGTTCCTCTAGTCTCTTTTAATCTGGAGCAATTTATCAGTCTTTTTCTTTCTTAACCCTGATATTTTTGAAGGATATAGGCTATTTATTTTATGTAACATCTCTCAATTGTATTTTGTCATGACTAGATTCAGGCCACGCATTTTTAGTCAGAAATATCACAGAAATGATGTTCTGTCCTTCTCAGTGCATTTTATCAGGAGGCACGTGTATGTTTGTCTCATTACAAGTGATGTTAACTTTGATCATTTGTTGTGTTGTCTGCCAGGTTGTCCACTGTAAAGAATGTCTGTTCCTTAATAGTTTGGTAAAATTCCGCTAGAAACCTCATAGCATTTTTTCTAATGGATGGAAAGGTAGCTCTTTCAAAACTTCCGTTACTCCCCAAATTTCCTTAAGCTGGCCCTTTGTAATCACTCCATTTCCCAATTCCTAACCACTGACAACCACTGATCTGTTCTCTGTCCCTGCAGTTTTGCTTCTTCAGAATGCCGTATAAATGAAATCATAAAGTATGTAACATTTTGAGACCGGCTTCTTTTGCTCAGTCTAATGCATTTGCGATTTGTCTATATTGTTGCCTGTATCAATAGTCTGTTCCTTTTAATGGCTGAATAATATTCCATTGGATAGCTGTACCAGTTTGTTTATCGATTCACCTGTTAAAGAACATTTGGGTGGTTTCCAGTTTGAGGTGATTATGAGTAGAGCTGCTATAAACATCCGTGTAAAGAGTTTTGTGTGAGCACAGTAATTTTATCTAGGGTAAATACCCTGGGAGTGAATTGCTTGGTTTTTATTGACAGTGTATGCTTTACTTTATAAGAAACTGTCAAACTATTTTTTCAGAAGCTGTACCATTTTACATTTCCACCAGGAATGTAGGACAGCCCCAGCTATTCCACACACTTGTCAGTGTTTGGTATTGCCAGATTTTTTCTGCTTTTAATTTTAGTCATTCCAGTGGGTATGTTGGTGTATCTCATCACAGTTTTAATTTATATTTTCTTAATGGCTAATGATGTTGAACATCTTTTCATGTGTTTATTGCCATGTGTACATGCTTGTTAAAGAAGTGTCTTCAAATGTTTTGTCCATGTTTTTATTGAGTTATTTCTTTCCTTCTACTGAGTTCGGAATGTCCTTTGCATATTCTGGATACAAGCTGTTTGTCAAATATGTGTCTTGAAAATGTTTTTCCCCCAGTCTATGGCTTTTTTTCTCATTCTCGTAACAGTGTGTTTCACTCAGAAAAGTTTTAAATTAACCCCATTGAAGAGTGGGCAAAGGATATGAACAGACACTTCTCAAAAGAAGACATTTATGCAGCCAACAGACACATGAAAAAATGCTCATCATCCCTGGTCATCAGAGAAATGCAAATCAAAACCACAATGAGATACCATCTCACACCAGTTAGAATGGCGATCATTAAAAAGTCAGGAAACAACAGGTGCTGGAGAGGATATGGAGAAATAGGAACACTTTTACACTGTTGGTGGGAGTGTAAACTAGTTCAACCATTGTGGAAGAGAGTGTGGCGATTCCTCAAGGATCTAGAACTAGAAATATCATTTGACCCAGCCATCCCATTACTGGGTATATAGCCAAAGGATTATAAATCATGCTACTATAAAGACACATGCACACGTATGTTTACTGTGGCACTATTCACAATAGCAAAGACTTGGAACCAACCCAAATGTTCATCAATGACAGACTGGATTAAGAAAATGTGGCACATATACACCATGGAATACTATGCAGCCATAAAAAAGGATGAGTTCATGTCCTTTGTAGGGACATGGATG
>NW_016827726.1:493609-508056 GCF_001698545.2 Rhinopithecus bieti
AAAAAAAGAAAAGAAAAGAACACATCAACGACAATGATGTGATGTTCTCGTAAACCACTAGCTTCTTGAGGTTGATTGTTACATAGCAAAACCTGGCTATTATGATTTGTATTGCTACTATTTAGTCAATTTTAAATGATATGTTTTTACTCTTAGCCATTACATGAAATCTTCAATATAATTTTTTCTCCATCTATTTTTTTTTAACCTTTTCTTCCCCCAGTTTGGGTAAGGTCTATCATTTCTATAATGTGTTACAATATATAATATTCACCTTCTATCCTGCCAGTTGAATACCCCCATTAATATTAGTCTTAGTTCTTCTATCGAATATGTATAATGCTCACCTCCAGTCCTTGTATATAGTTTCTTGAAAAATGTTTGGTTGGTTGAAAGTTGTCATTTTTATTTTCCACAAGGAAGGCTCATGGGAACACATTCTCTGAGCTCTTGTGTTTTAAAATTGTATTTTTTTAACCTTTCTATTTAAAGAACTTTTGACTGGGTATAAAATCGTTGATTCATGCTCTCTTTCCTTAAACAGTAAGTGTTGTTCTACTGTAGTTTGGAATTAAATGTTGTTCTGGAGAAATCTGAAGCCAGCTGGGGACAAAGGAAATAAAGTCCTATATAAGGTATAATACTAGGAATCTTTATATTCACAGTCCACTAATTTTTCCAGGAAATGTCTCAGCATTGACCATTCAGAGTCACCTTTCTCGGGCACACAATGTGTCCTTGGTAATGTGTAGATTCAAGCGTTATTTTCTTTTAGGAATGCTTTTTTGATTTATACCTTTAATATTTGTTCTGTTTTGTGTTTTGTTGTCTTCTTTGGGAATGCCAGTTATGCATATATTTAATGTCCTTTGCCTGTGCACTAAATCTATCACTATCCATTCCTCTTTAACTCTTTCTATTTACATTTTATTTTGTTCACACTTTTCATTTCTATTTTCTATGTCATTTATTATCTTTTTGTAGTGTTATTCGTTTTTATCATGGTTCTATTTTTCTTCCCCTTCTTCTCTGAGTTTTGCCAGATCACATTTCATCTTCTGCTGCCCTGCAATCCCATCTCTGAGGTATTACATAATGGTTATTTTTAGAGTTTATTGCTTCATTATGATGTTTAATTCATAGTTGAGTGTTTGTTCACAATTCTAATCTGTTCCAAGGCCATTTTACTACTGAACATTTTTATTCATAAATTTTGCTGTTCCCTTCCTCCTTTTTTTCATAGTATCTTCTTAAAAATGCAGCACTAGTGTATTTTTTTATCACTTATTGTTAAATGCATTAGGATTTCATGAGCCATGTATTTGCTATAGATGGAGACAGGCCAGGGTGGAATTATAATCAAGTCAGCTTTCACAACTCAGAGGCTCTCTTCTCCTCACTTGCTACAAAGTTAGGCTGCTTCTCTTAAACATGGATTGTCTAACATAATTCTTCTACATGTAACCTGGTGTGGAAGATTAAATTCCCTTTCTCCCTTCTTTTCTCCCTGTAGTAACACCATATATCTACATCTTTGCCACTGCCTTCTGGTAGATGGATTGTACTTTTCTACCCCTTGACTTTGGACTTGGTCATGCAACTTGCTTTGGCTAATGAGCTATTAGTGAGTGTCTCATGATTAAAGGCATGATTCTTGGCTAAGCAGCCATTAGTGAGTATGCCATGATCAAAAGCATGACATATGCTCATGCAGTTGAGTTTATCCTCTTGACTCTTGCTTTTCATCATGAGAAGAACATGAATCAGGTAGCCATTGATCTGAGAAGGTTGAGATACATGTGGAAAAGACCAGCACTCAACCATCAAACTAGGGTCAAACCTAGCTTAGAACAGCCTACATACATTAACCCCAGCCACCTTAAAGATGCATAAGCAAGAACAAATGTTTATTGAGTTTGGGTGTCTTTGTTACCTAGCTAAAGCTGACTGATACATCCAGCCTCCTCACTTCTCTGAACCTGACCAAGCTTAGGGGGACTTCTTCCACCTCTCAGTGTATTCTATTTCTTCACTTTCTTTTTTAATTAAATGATATAGTTTTTTCCCCTCAGAGTGGTTCCCCCAGCTTCAAGAAGTTTTTGTAAGTTTTTTGGTCCAATGCTTTACTGAGCTCGCTCCTCTGCTGTTGGCTCCTCCCTCTTGCACAGCTCCTAGGTGCTCTTGGCAGCTCTTACCAAATATTTTTCAGTCTGTCTCCTAGCTTCACTGAAAAAGGAGTTTGAATTTTTGTTTTCTGTTCTCCTTATTGCTTTGGATGATTTCCAGGAAGAAAAGAAGAGATTATGAAGTTTGTGCATCCATTTTCAAATGGAAGTCTGCCTTGCTTCTAGAATAAGAAGCTGGCATGGAGTGTTGGAACAAATGTGGGCTTTAGAATCAGACAGACCTGAATCAGATCCTGGGTCTGCCACTAATTTCTGTGTGAATTTGAAAAATTTACACTGACCTCTCTGAGCTCCAGTTTGTTTCTTCAATCTATAAAAAGGATCTAGTAACACTTATAACAGAGTTATTAAAAAGAACATCTTCAGAGAATGAAAGCTAAAATATGGACAGCATCTAGCAGTGCAAATAGTAGACACACCAAAAAATGAAACGAAAACCTTTTTGTTTTTTTTGAGACAGAGTCTCACTCTGTCACCCAGGCTGGAGTGCAGTGGCGCCATCTCAGCTCATTACAACCTCCGCCTCCCAGGTTAAAGTGATTCCTGCCTTAGCCTCCCAAGTAGCTGTGATTACAGGCACACACCACCACAACCAGCTAGGTTTTTTTTAATTTTTTTTATTTTTAGTAGAGATGAGGTTTCACCATGTTGGCCAGGCTGGTCTCAGACTCCTGACCTCAGGTGATCTGCTCACCTCACCCTCCCAAAGTGTAGGGATTACAGCCTTGAGCCACTGCACCTGGCCTGAAAACATAATTATTATCATTCTTCCATTGCACTGTTGGTGGTGACTATAGAACAAAAGATATAAGAATGCAGTTTTTGAAACAGCTAGATGAAAAGGCAGTAAAAGTACAAAGATGTGTCTTCCGTTCTGTGAAATCTGCACAGGAACAGTGAGACCTGCTGATTCTTCGAGAAGTTCAGAAAATAATTTAATTCCTTGCATCCTGTCCCTCCTCTCCATACCTGGGTTTTCTATCCCCACCTCTACAGAACACATGTCTTGGTCTGGGGATGGGGCCAATGGCTAAAGTCAAGCCAGTTGCATAACCTCATTTCCTGACCACGATCCATTTGTTCATTGATGGGTATTGGATTAATTCGAGGCCAATTAGACTGTAAAAGATGTTAGCTGGTGGTTTTAGAAAAGTAAGGTTTTAGTCTTCTGAGGGAATTTCTAGGAACAACCTTGTCCCTCTCCCTTGACATAGCCATCAAGTCCCAGAAGATTTTGAGAGCCCTCTTAAAACTGCAACAGCAAAGGGATATGGTCTTGAGATGAGGCTGGCATGGCAGAGAGGAAACACACAGAGAAAAAGACTCTGGATCCTTGATGATATTGTTGCACATCTGAATCAAACCAACACTGGAGCCCATCCAACCTCTTCATGGTATGGTAAATAAGCCAGTTAACCTTCTTCCAATTGGTTATGCCCATTTGAGTTTGGTTGTCTCTTACTTGCAGCTAAATGTACTCTATTATGTTATCAGACAGCAAAGTTTCCCAACAATTCCCATCACCATCATTAACACTTTCTCCACGAAAGACCGTCTTGAATCCTATGTCCCAGGTGGTTTCCGGAATCAAAAAACCATTGCTCAGTGTCCCTTTTATAATTCTGTTTTTTCATAGACTATGCTCTTGCATGGGCCTAACAAACATTTATCAATAATAAAAGCTAATATCTGTTAAGTTCTTAATACATGCCAGTCTCTCCACCAAGCCCTTTGCTGCATTCTTTCATCTAATGCTTACAACATCCTTATGAGATAAGCACCATTGCCTCCTCCTACAGAGGGAGTAACGAAGACTTAACCATCTTAGCCTCCGACCTAAGTTATAGATCAATAAAATGGTGAATCCAAGAGTCAAACTGACTCCAAAGTTGAATTCTTAAACAGTAGGCTGAACTGTGTCTAAAAAACATTTATTTGAGCCCCATCTATGCACAGAGAGGAATCAGTTAGTTTTTCCTCTTGAGTTGCACATGAGCTAATGGGATAAGCAAATTTGTACACAAATCATCATAGCACAGCAGGGAATGCAGGAACATGCTTGAAGAGACAAGTGGAGGTCAATTCAGGAAAAGTCCCATACCATGCAAAGCAGCCAGGACTCTATCCTGAGGGTGATGGTGACCCAGGGAAAGGTTTCTGGCAGAGGACTGACATGATCAGATGGGTTCTGTAAACTGTGCATGTGACTGTAATGTGAAAGATAAACTAATGGAATGAGACTGGGGTTAGCCAACCTATGAGGAAGGTGTGCAATACTCCAGGTGTGGTGCGATGTGCACATGGCCCATGAAAGAGTATTCAAATGACTTCCCCTTGAATGGAAGAAAGAAAAGGAGCATAAAGTACTTCCACATTCTGCTGCAAGCCAATATTCAGCCCACTGGGAACTGCAGATGTGGACGTCCTACATTAGGGAAGTGCCCCATCACACAAAAACTATATCCCTCCCACTAACAATGAACACCACTCTTTCTAGGTGAGCTGCTGGACTGCCCAGCAAGTGCCTATGATAATTGGATTGCAGAGAATTAGGCCAGAGTCAGCCAAGGGTGGGGTGTGGCCGTCCAGTAAGGAGATGTGTTCCATCATGCTTTCAACTGTTGTAAAGACTAAATTGATTCTGTGACTCATCCCCGTTCTCACCATGGAAATCTGCCCTTAACCATGCTAAAGCACACACATACGCACACACAAAAATGTAAACACATCCACACACACACAAGAGGAAATGAAAAGAACACTTAATTGCAATCAGTCAATGACGTAAGCCATTTCTTTATTTCTATCTGTGTCCTAACCTTTGTGGCATTGCTTCTGAGCCAGAGGTCATCATCAGACTACAATTGCTAAAATTTAGTGAGCATGCACATTAATGTATTCATCTCATTGAATCCAAAAAAAAAAAAAGATCCTATATGTCAGCATTTCTGTCCTAATTTTGAAGAAGAGAAAACCAAGGCTCAGCAAGGAAGTACCTGAGTTGAGACTCAAATCTAGTCTGTGTGATCGGGACCCCATGCCTTCCAAAAATGAGTACTATCCTTCACATTTATCCAGCACTTCAGATTTACAGTAATACAATGTTATGTTGTTTAACCATCACAGCCACTGTCTACAAAACCATTGACATTTTTCCGGTTCATGGGTTGAGGCGTAGAGAGGTGAAATGACTAACCTGGGATCACACAGCAAGGAGTAGAAGCAAAGTTTATATTCAACCTCCTGAGACAGTGGTTCTAATCACAGGGATACACTGCTCATTTCACTGTAGGAGCTTTGCACCTGCCTGGATTGATATGCACCTTCTATTTCTGACTCCAAATGGCTGAGTAATCTGCTCATGTTAATACATCAACCTAAATTACAGTAGAAAAGAATCTAAAGTTGACCACCACCTCATTATCTCACCCTTTTGCACAGAACAAATAAGAAGAAGAACAGTAAAGAATGTAGCCCTTGGCATTCTTTCAAAAAAACACTTTTCTTATTATTGTATTCTAAGGTATCTATGCACCAAAATTGCAAAGGAGTTTAAAGAACTGTCTTGAAACACATTTGGGAGTAGATTTGCTTTCCATTCTCTAACAAATCCTGGGCTGAGGTAACAAAAACATTCATTTTATTCTTAAGGGTCTTGAAATCCATGTCTTTCACTTTTTAAGAACTAGGATTAAAACATCAAAAGAAAAGTCCTTATTGAAGGGCTTTGCGTGGCTGGCCAAGAGTGAATTCACCAGCTCTCTCTCTAGGCTCCTGTCAGCTCTGGCCACAGGGGACAGGCCACCATTGCCAGATCAGGGCAACTAGTGAAGCAAGAAAAAAGGAACTGCCTTTTTCTGAAGGCCCACCACATGCCAGGGGCATACCACTTGCCAAGCACTCTATACAGTCTAGGGATGTATAGCTAAAGGGTTAAATGCACACACCCTGGAAACAGCCTGTCTGGGTTTGAAGCCCAGATCTGGGCTATTGGCTGGAGGCCTTAGTCAAGTCTCTTAACCTCTCCATGCCTCAGTTTCTCCTCTGCACAATGAGGGATGTAACAACAGCTTCCTCGTTGCATTGTTGTGGGTTGGGATATACAAAGAGCATAAAGTAATTCCCGGTACACAGTAAGAGTCCTCTGTCTTTAAATATTAACCATAATTGCTACTACTGTCTTTTTCAATTCTTACACCCACTCTGTGAGATAGTGGTTCTCATCTCTTCTGGTAGATAAGGAAACTGCAGCTCAGAGCAACAAGGCAACAGTGGCTGGGGAAGTGACTGGAAAAGCTGAATTTAGCCCTGGTCAGGCAAAGCTCAGGCCTGTGGTCTGCACTCCCTCACTTCCAGCTGATAGGCACTATGCCAATATTTTCAAGTTTCATAATCCCGGTAATACCCCACAAGGAGAAACCCACAAGGTAGAAGTGCTATCAACATAGAACGGTATAAACAGATTGCTGGCAGTCAAACACACACAATAATCTGGTTGTGTCTGGTTCTGCTGCTTATAATCAGTCTCAGAAATTTTAATGACGCTGTCTTCCTCCGATCCACTCACATACCCACCCATCCATTCCTTCACCCACTCACCCATCTGTCCATCCATCCTTCCATCCACCCACACACCCATCCATCCATCCTTCCATACACCCGCAAATCCATCCCTCCATCCTTCCATTCACCCACACACCCATGCATCCATCCTTCCATCCACCTACACATCCACCCATCTATCCTTTCATCCACCCACACACCCACCCATCCATCACTTCATCCACCCACCCACCTATCCATCCATCCTTCCATAAATCCATCCCTCCATCCTTCCATTCACCCACCTGCCCATCCTTCCATCCATTCACATGTCCATCCATCTCTCTACCTATTCACCCATTCATCTGCGTATCATCAAATATTTACATGGAACATACTTCTTGTCCTTCCTGGTAAAACTGCTAAAAATCTTTAAAATAATTCCAAATGAACTGCTTACTGAATTATGTGCTGGGTGCTACAGGGATATAAAATGACTATTTGACAGATCTCAACCACAAATGTACACCCTTCAACACTGGCACACAGAATTTATTTATCATTTACCCTCTGTGTCCACCACCACCCCCCAACAGGAAAAGAATTACTCATGAGACAGTTGCTGATTTGCAACCAAGGAAAAGGGCCTTGTTATTTGGACAGCTGACACATCCAACTTTGCTAGCTTAAGATATGTATTTTTCTTAATATTCAAATGAAACAACTTCAGTCTCCCACTTTACCTGCTACAGTCTGCATATTTGTCTTCTTCAAAAACTTGCATGTTGAAACCTGATCACCAATGTGATGTAATTAGGAGGTGGGATCTTTGGGCTGCTTAGATTTGAGAGCTCATGAGTTTAGTGCCCTTATAAAAGAAGTTCCAGAGAGCTGCCTTTCCCCTTCAGACATGAGGACACAGCTGTGAGGACACAGGGAGAAAACACCATATATGAACCAGGAAATGGGCCCTCAACAGACACTGACTCTGCTTCATCTTGGGCTTCCCAGCCTCCAGAACTGTGATAAATACGTTTCTACTGTTTATGAGATACCCAGTCTATGATATTGTAGCAGCCCAAACTGACTAAGACATTCCCTATCAGGAGCAGGTCTGTCTTCCCACCTAGGGTGATCCCAAATACCTGCAAGGTGTCTCTTCAGTCTAAGGAAGCAGGTCTTATAGCCACTATCAAAAGATCAGAACACAAAAAGCTCCGCTTTGCTCAATTGTTGCCTTAGGCAGAGTGGGCTATGGGGCTTTGGTAACTGATAGGGCATACTACTTTATCTCTGAGGAGGCGTAACATTAAAGCCGCCTCCAGTTGGAACATGCATTCCCATGGCCAAATAGTATAGGCACTGTTTTCTCTGGATGCTTCATGAAGAGGGCAAGGGGAATAGGGAATACACAGTATCCTCTTCTTAAGTGTCTTGCTTAGTTGTGGTTGCTGCACCAAACCTCCACCTCCATAGTGAAGCTCTCTGGAGACTCAACTCTGTCAACACATGCCACACACACACATAGTTCTATGCATCATTAATAATCCATGGAGTCTATGTTAGAAAGAATTCAGTCCATTATGCCATGTGTTCTGCCTAGAACTAGTCCTCCCCTAAATTTTGGAGAGCTTATACAAACAGGTGGGTGGGTTCCAGAGTGTTGGGTCCAACAGTGCCTCACAGGCCAAATAGATCATCCCAGCATCAGAACTTTAGCCTGGCCTCCACACACACTCCAGTCCAGCCTAGGGGAAGTCCTACCCTCCCCGATCCCAGGGCCCAACCACTCCCTGATCCATGACGGTTAGCAGCCAGAATGCCCATTTTCTTGCCTCATGTTTCCCTAAAGACTGATATCAGCAAATTGCCCGCAGTTCAAGATCCTCAGTTACCACCCTATATTTCTTTCCAAATTTTCCACCACTTCATTTTCTGGTATCCTTCTCTTTTTCCCTGAGAAGCATCACTATGCTGTGGGCTGGGGATGGGAGGGAGAATCCATGGGCTGTGGAGACATTTCATAGACTTCTTCTAGGTATTAAATGAGGAAATTAATGCAAAAGTGCCCAGCACAGTGCCTGACACATAAAAGCACCAATAAACTTCAGCTGTCTTCCCCCTTCTTCAAACTACTTAATTTTCTGTGAAACTAACACTTCTTTTCTAATTGCCCTTGACTTCACATTCTTTAGCCCATACTTCATTACTAATCCATTCTTGCCTAGTTCCTCCTACATTCCTATTGTTCATGTTAAAGATGACTTTTCTACTCACCTGTTTAAGTCTTGCTGCCTCCTACACTGATTAATTTAGCTAGATTGAAAAGGAGGACTAGTGCTTCCTCCATAAAACTCCAATTAATCAATCATTTTAGAACTTGAGCTACTTTGTGTGATGGTATTTGTGGAAAGAGCAGGAACATTGCTGTCAGTCCTGAGAGGTGGCATTTACTGGCAGAAAGACCTCAGACAAGTAATTTTACTCCTGTAAGCCTGAATTTGTTTATAGTACCCTAACTCATAAGATTGGTAAGATGTTTACGAATAACCTAAGAGAAGTTTCCTGGGCAAAGCCTGACTTAAAGGTGCAAGGTAACATGAAATTACTGCACTGCGATAGATTTGATTCTGAGTATGTTTATGCCACTTAGCCTATTTTTGTGTATAAAATGTACAGAATACTTTATAGGGTATACATTCTTCTCAAGCTCATACAGAACATTCACCAAGATAGACCACATTCTGGGCTATAAGGATACACCTTAACAAATTGAAAGAGATAAATGCATACAAAGTATGTTCTCATACCACAATGGAATTAAACTAAAAATCAACAACAGTAAGATAACCCTATCTATTTATAAGTTAAACAGCACATTTCTAAATTTCACATGGGTCAAAGAAGAAGTCTCAAAGTTAACCAATAGTCCAAACTAAATGAAAGTGTGATTATCAAAATATGTGTGATACAACAAAACAGTTCTTCAAGGGAAATTTATAATATTAAATGCATATAAGAAAAAAAATCCCAAATCAATAAGCTAGGTCTCCACCTTAGGAAACTACAAAAGTAAGAGTAACTTAAGCCTAAAGAAAACAAAAGAGCTAGAGCATAAATCAATGAAACTGAACACAGAAAAAAACAATAAAATCAACAAGTTGGTTCTTTGAAAGGATCGATAAAATTGATAAATTTCACAAATCAAGAAAAAAAGGAGAGACGACACAAATTAAAATATCAGACATGAGGAGGGGAAATGACTTTACAACTGATTCCATGGACATTAAAATGGTAAGAAAAGAATACTATGAACTACCCTATGCCCAAAAGTTTGATAACCTAGATGAAATGAAAGACAATTCCTTAAAAGATACAAACTACCAAATTCATACAAAGAAAAAGGTAACCTGAATATTCCTAATCATTTTAAAACTTGAATATTCCTAATTATTTCCTAATATTCTTTTATTTAAAATCAAATTAATAATGTTGCTCTCAACCTTCCAAAAAAAGGAAACACCAGGCTTAGAGAGTTTCACGAGTGAATGCTACCAAACATTTAAGAATTTAAGGAAGAAATAGTGTCAACTCCTTACAATCTCTTCCAGGAAATAGAATCAGAGGAAGCAATTTTTAACTCATTCTATTAATATAAGGCCAGTACCAAAACCAGATGAAGACATTACAAGACATTACAAAAAAGAAACACTGTAGACCGAAATAGCTCATGAACATAAGCACAAGAATCCTCAACAAAATATTAGCAAATCAAATCCAGTAGTGTTTAGAAAGAAATTTACATGATGACCATATTGGATTTATTCCAGATACGCAAGGCTATTTCAACATTCAAAAATCAGTCAATGGTCTGAAGTCTTAAATTTGTGTCTTTAATCCATCTTGAGTTAATTTTTGTACATGGTGAGAAGTAGGATTCCAGTTTTAGTCTTCTGTGTATGGTTAGCTGGTTTTCCCAGCACCATTTATTGGGTAGGGTGCCCTCTCTTCATTGTTTATTTTTCAAAGAATTTATGATGAAGACCTCAAAAGCAAATGTAACACAATCAAAAGTTTCATTAAACTGAAGGAGCTTCTACATAGTAAAAGAAACCCTCAACAGAGCAAACAGACAGCCTACAGGATGGGAGAAAATTTTTGCAACCTATGCATCCAACAAAGAACTAATATTCAGAATCTATCAGGAACTCAAATGAATCAACAAGAAAATAACAAAAAAAAAACCATTAAAAGTGGGCAGAGGACATGAACAGACACTTCTCAAAAGAAGACATACAAGCAGCCAACAAACATACAAAAAAATGCTCAACATCGGTAATCATCAGAGAGATGCAAATCAAAACCTCAATGAGATACTGTCTCACACCCCAGTCAGAATGGCTATTACTAAAAATTCAAAAAATAGCAGATGTTGGCAAGATTGTGGAGAAAAGAGAACACTCATACACTGTTGGAGGAAATGCAAATTAGTTCAGCCCCTGTGAAAAGCAGTTTGGAGATTTCTCAAAGAACTAAAAATAGAACTACCATTTGATCCAGAAATCTCATTACTGGGTATATATCCAAAGAAAAATAAGTCATTCTACTAAGAAGATAATAAGCCAATAAGTCATTCTACATGCACTCATATGTTCACTGCAGCACTGTTCAAAATAGCAAAGGCATGGACTCAACCTAGATTCCCATCAGCAATGGATTAGGTGGTACATATACACCATGGAATAGTACACAACCATAAAAAAGAATGAAATCATGTCCTTTGAAGCAACATGAGTGCACCTGGAAGCTGTTATCCTACGTGAACTAACGCAGAAACAGAAAATCAAATATCACATGTTTTCCCTCATAAGTAGAAACTAAATCCCACTTGGGTTCACATAAACATAAAGATGGAAAAAACAGACAGTGAGGACTCCAAAATAAAGGAAGACAAGGAAGAGTCAAGGGTTGAAAAACTTTCTTTTGAGTACTATGTTTACTATCTGGGTGATGGGATCAATAGAATGCCCAAACCTCAACATCATGCAATATACCGTTGTAACAAACCTACACATGTACCCGCTGAATCTAAAATAAAAATATATATTTTTTTGCGATGGAGTCCCTGTCACCCAGGCTGGAGTACAATGAAGAGATCTCGGCTCACTGCAACCTCTGCCTCCTGAGTTCAAGTGATTCTCCTGCCTCAGCCTCCCGAGTAGCTGGAATTTTAAAAAATCAATCAATGTAATCCACCATATAAACAAGCTAAAGAAGAAAAATTGTATAATATCAGTCGATGCAGTAAAGACATTTGACAAAAATCTAGCAGCCAATCATGATTTTTAAAACTCTTAGGAAACTAAGAATAGAGATTAACATCCTCAACTTGATAAAAGTAAGAATATTTACAGAATTCTATAGCTAATGTCATATTTAATGGTGACAAGCTAGATGCTTTTCCCTTAAAATAAGGAACAAGAAAAATAATTTTTTCTTCAACCACTCCTATTTAATATCATACTAGAAATCCTAGTTAATGCAGCGAGACAAGAAAAGCAAATGCAAAGTATACAGATTGGAAAGAAATAAAAATGTTATTTTCACAGATTATATGATTGTCTATTTTAAAAACCTCAAAGAATCTACAGAAAAAGAAAACTCCTGGAACTAAAGTGATTATAGCAAGACTGTAGGATACAAGGTCAATATACTAAAGTCAATTGCTTTCCCATATACTAGCAATGAACAATGGAATTTATTTTTTTAATTTCATACAGCACAACAAAATAAAATACTTATAGATATAACAAAATGTGTACAGAATCTGTATGCACAAAACTACAGAGCAGTGATGAAAGAAATGCAACATACAAACAAATGGAGAGATTCTATGCTCAGGGATTTAAAGACTCAATATTGTGAAGATGCCCATTCTTTCTAACTTAATCTATAGATTCAATGCAATCATAATCAAAATCCCAGCCAGCAATTTTGTAGAGATTGACAGACTGATTCCAAAGTTTGTATAGAAATACAAGGGACCTACAATGGACAAAATAATTTTGAAAAAGAACAAAGTTGAAAGACTCACATTACCCAATTTCAAGACTTACAGTAAGATACAAAAAAATAAGACAGGGTGATATTGGTGAAAAGGTAAACATAAATTAATGGAACAGAATAAAGAGCACAAAAATAGACCCACATACATGTAGTCAACTGATCTTTGAATAAGGACCTAAAGCAAGTTGCTCTTTGTGTTTTCAACAAATGGTACTGGAATAATTGGATGTCTAGATGTAAACCAAAGCACCTAGACACAGACCTCATACCTTACGCAAAAAATAACTCAAAGTAGATCATAGAGCAGTGTGATATGTAAACCTTTAAAATATCTAGAACAGGACCTGGCATGGTGACTCAGGCCTGTAATCTCAGAACTTTGGGAGACCAAGGCAGGAGGATTGCTTGAGCTCAGGAATTCAAGACCAGCCTGGGCAACATAACGAGATCTTGTCTCTACTAAAAATTAAAAAATAAATTAGCTGAGCATAGTGGTGCATACTTGTAGTCCCTGCTACTCAGGAGGCTACGGCAGGAGGATCGTTTGAGCCTAGGAGTTTAAGGCTGCAGTAAGCTATAATCATGCCACTGCACTCCAGCCTGGGAGTACAGAGACCCTGTCTCAAAAAAAATTAAAATAAAATAAAATACTTATGAGAAAACAGGAGAAAATCTCTATACCTTTGGTTTTGGTGATATATTTCTAGATACAACAGCAAAAGCACAGTCCATGAAAGAAAATATTAATATGTTGTATTTTATTAAAATTTCAAATTTCTGCTCTGTGAAAGACACTATTAAGAGAATTAAAAAACAAGCCACAGACTGGGAGAAAATGTTTGTAAAGCATATATTTAATTGTAAGAAAAAAGTTGCATCTAAAATATACAAAGAACACTCAACAAAAAGAAAACAATCCAGTGTTGGGCAAAAGACATGAAAAGACACCTCACCAGAGAAGGTGTACAGATGACAATAAGCCTAAGAAAAGATGCTCAACATCACTTGTCATTAAGGAACTTCAGGTTAAAACAGCAATGATATACTATTGCACACCTATTGAAATGGCTTTATTTTTTATTTTTTATTTTTTTAATTTAATTTATTTATTTTTTTTTTTTTTTGAGATGGAGTCTCGCTCTCTCGCCCAGGCTGGAGTGCAGTGGCCGGATCTCAGTTCACTGCAAGCTCTGCCTCCCGGGTTTACGGAAATGGCTATTTTTAAAATGCCAATACAACTTGCTGGTGAGGATGTTCAGAAGCAAGAACTGTTATTCATTGCCGGTGGGAATGCAGAACGGTATAGCCACTTCGGAAGATAATTTGGTGGATTTTTACAAAACTAAACAGAAGCCTCATATGATCCGGAAACTGCAAGCAGTCTTACATATTTACCCAACTGATTTTAAATATTGTATCTATACAAAAATCTGCCTGCAAGTATTGATAGCAGCTTTTAAAATAATCAGCAATAACTGGAGGCAACCAAGGTGAACTTTATATAATAGGTGAATGGATAAACTGTCCATCCATACAATGGAATACCATTCACTGTCCATCCATACAATGGAATACCACTGAGCAATAAAAAGAAATGAGAAAGAGAAAGCTACACAGAGACGTGGATGAATCTTTTTTTTTTTTTTTTTTTTT
>NW_016827726.1:508302-528870 GCF_001698545.2 Rhinopithecus bieti
GCTAGTTTTTTGTATTTTTTAGCAGAGACGGGGTTTCACCGTATTAGCCAGGATGGTCTCGATCTCCTGACCTCATGATCCGCCCGTCTCGGCCTCCCAAAGTGCTGGGATTACAGGCTTGAGCCACCGCACCCGGCCAGACGTGGATGAATCTTAAATGCACACTGCTAAGTGAAAGAAGCAGTCTAAAGGCAGTGCATACTGTATGAATTCATGTATATGACATTCTGGAAAAGGCAAAACTACACAAACGGTAAACAGATCAACAGTTGCCAGGGGCTTGGCAGAAGGAAGGTTGAACAGGTAAAGCACAGGAGGTATTTTAGGGCAGTGAAACTACTCTACATGGTATTATAATGCTGGATACATGGCATTATGTATTTCTCAAATACCACAGAACTTTATAGCATAAGCAGTGTACCTTAATGTATGGATTTTTTAATCATTTGGGAGTTCAGGAGATCCCAAGATGGAATGTAGACTATGACAAAATAATCTAACTGTATTACAAATGTATGAAACAACCTCACTGAAGGGGGTAGAAGAAAAAAAGACGGACGTAAGTAGCTTTGGAAATGGTGGAGTCTGTAAGACTGAAGGCCTTAAGGAACTGCACGTAAACATTGTACCTACACACTTGGTAAAACTGATTCCCACAGGGATATGAGCTAACAATTCTGAAACCACTATACATGTGTCATGGAATTGAACAATTAAAATTCTATAAATGTCCATGCATGCTTAATGTTTAGCTCCCACTTGTAAGTGAGAACATGCAGTATTTGGTTTTCTGTTCCTGCATCAATTTGCTGCAGATTATGGCCTCCAACTCCATCCATGTTGCAGCAAAGGATATGACTTTATTTCTTTTTCGTGGCTGCATAGTATTTCGTGGTATGTATGTACCACATTTTTTATCCAATCCACCACCATTAATGAGCACCTTGTTTGATTCCATGTCTTTGCTATTGTGAATAGTGCAGTGATGAACATATGAGTGCATGTGTCTTTTTGTCTTGTCTTTTTTGTATAATTATCTATATTCCTTTGGGCATATACTCAGTAATGGAGTTGCTGGATTGAATGGTAGCTCTGTTTTAAGTTCTTTGAGAAATGTCCAAATGGTTTTCCACAGTGGCTGAACTAGTTTTCATTCCCACCAACAATGTATAAGCGTTTGACACTGCAGACTACAAGAAAGGGAAGGGAGGGAAGGGGACATGGGTTGCAAAACTACCCATTAGGTATTATGCTCACTACCTGGGTCCAACACACCCAAGTATCAATCCTACACATGTACCCCTTGTATCTAAAATAAAAGCTGAAATTAGAAAATAATAATAATAAAATAAAATTCGGCAAATGGATGACAGATGGTAGGAGCCAGATTCCTCACTGTTAGAATGAGAGTTACAGATAAGCAAGGTGAGAAGGCTAGAATGACCCATGTGGTAATGGATTCAAGTTGGAGACATCAGCAAGAACTCAAGTTTAACTTAGTATAGATACAAATGGTTACACATAAAAATATTTATGTGTATGTACATGGGCTTGAAGATGCATATATTTATTTGCTCTGTAAGCTAACAAGAGCTAGAAGTAACGACACTCCAGTAGCAATGAGCACACCTAAGTACCTAGATCTTGGTTTCTAACACCATCCTCCAATAAAAGGAACCAGAGCTCCCTGGAGAGAGGGTTGATTCTAGGGCTGGGGCAGGAAATATCTGAAATGAGCCTGGAACATCTTATAGAGCCTGAAAGTAAGGAAGTGCAGGAAAAAAAAAAAAAAAAAAAAAAAAAAAAAAAAAACCACAATGATAGGGGTATGTCAAAGAGATCAAGTAGCCAATGACAGAGCTCCCAATGGCCAAAGGTGGAAAGATCTGAGCAACAGAATAAAGTAGTATTGGATTATTACTCAAAGTTGAACATAGGTTACATGAGCCATACCAACATAAATAAATAATTGAATACATAAACAAACAACTATGGAAGAAAAGACACATCTCCTATGCAGAAGAATTCCAAATAATTCATGTAGATAACCCACCCCTAAGTGCAAACTGCACATAATGATATTCAAAAGGATATCATATTTTCCATATGGGTAATTTTACAGTGGAGACACCTGATAAACACTACTTCAGCCAGGAGATCAAGGTAATAAGTCATGTTGATAGTATACATTCTTGATATGATGTAATAAAAATGGCTCGGCTCACGCCTGTAATCCCAGCACTTTGTGAGGCTGAGGCAGGCGGATCACGAGGTCAGGAGATCAAGCTAACACGGTGAAACCCTGTCTCTATTAAAAATACAGAAAATTAGCCGGGCACAGTGGCGGGCACCTGTAGTCCCAGCTACTCGGGAGGCTGAGGCAGGAGAATGGCATGAACCCAGGAGGCAGAGCTTGTAGTGAGCAGAGATCTTGCCACCGCACTCCGGCAAAGGTGACAGAGTGAGACTCAGTCTTAAAAAAAAAAAAAAAGGCTCGGCAGTCTTCCTTCCGAAACCCCATAACCTCAGTCTAATTATGAGAAAAGCAAACAAATCCTGATTGAGGGACAATCTACAAATGACCACTACTCCTCAAAACTGTCAAAGTCATCCAAATAAGAAAAATCTGAGAAACTGTCCCAGCCAAGAGGACCCTGAGAATGTTTGATGACTAAATGTAATGTGCTGTGCTGAATGGGATCCTGGAATGGAAAAGAGCCTTTAGGGGAAAACTAAAGAAATTCAAACAAGATATAGATTATAGCAACATGAGTTCACTAACTGAGACCATACTGGCATCAGGTGTTACCAATAAGGGAAACTGGGTGTGGTGTATATGGGAACTCCCTATACTACACTTGCAGCTTTTCTGTAAATCTAAATCTATCCTATAATAAAAACTTGCTTTTATTTTTTGTCTGTTTTTTGTTTTTATTTTTTATTTTTTGAGACAGAGTCTAACTTTGTTGCCCAGGCTAAACTCCAGCTCAACCTCCACTTCTCGGGTTCAAGCAATTTTCCTGCCTCAGCCTCCCAAGTAGCTGGGATTACAGGCACCTGCCATCATGTCCAGCAAACTTTTGTCTTTCAAATTTTTGTAGAGACAGGGTTTCGCCATGTTGACCAGGCTAGTCTCAAACTCCTGGCCTTAGGTGACCTGCCTGTCTTGGCTTCCCATTGTGTTGGGATTACAGGCGTGAGTCACCATGCCCAGCCAAAACTTGCATTTAAAAAATGTGAACTGGTAGCCCGTATTTCTTGACAAACCCCAAGCTCTCTCCTCTGCCAGCTCTCCTCTCCTCCTCCGTGCCCTCTCTCCCTCCCTCCACACCCACCTCCTTCTCTGTTGCATTTGGAATCTCTATTAAATGCACATCAGTAGTTTAATAACGGTCAGGGAGAAAAACAAGAAAAATCAAGCTGACGGTTGAGTCTTGACTGCTCGTTCCTGTGAACGTAGAGTGAGTGTGAGCAGAGGCCTCATGACATGCAACCTTATTCTGGCCAAAGCAGTCAGCCACTTGTGAACCGATGCTCTAAAAAGAGGTCCCCAAAGACCTTCTCCTATACAAACTTGTGTTTGAAATCACTTAACCTCATTTACCAATCTCTGTCTACAACTGACTACATATTAGCAATGCTCCCTGATTGAGTATCTCGCCTCTGAGACCCCTCTGCATTTGACTCATTCTTCTAATCTTTTACAGGTTATACAGTCTGATGCTTCACATGTACATTTCTTCCTCCTTTTAGAATGAAAGATCAGATGAGGGAACCTGTCTTTTCCCTCAATACTGCCCTAAATGGTTTGATCCTCAAACCTGGGATTTAGAACTTGAAGCCTTCATTGCTCTTCTCTGGAAACATCTATAATTAGGAGCCTGTGGGAACATTTAACATAAAGGTATCACTAACATTTAATATCTGCGTCAATGATGAGAAAAATAGAATTTGAAAACCTCCCAAAAGGTTAAACCTAAGAACAAACACTGGAGTGTTTTTCAGTTTCAGAAGAATCAGAAGTGGTTGATGTCACGACGTAGACTGCTTTTTAGAAGAGGCTCTTAAACATTTGAGCAACAGCAACCGAGCCAGAAAACAGAGAGGATTCAACAGGGAAAATGGGAGTGGTCATTCCTGCTGTGCCCAGCAGCACCTGACATCTTTGCTCTCAAAACTTGGAGAAAATTCTTGCTGTGGTTTGTTCAGAGCCAGAGTACTAGAAGTCTCCAGGGCTCTGAGTTTTTACTATTAATAAAATATCCAAAACTGACCTGAGGGGAAATGCATTGGCTCCAAAATATGACAAAGGGACTGCAAAATTAAAATTAAGAACAATTTCACAAACGACATCTAAAAATCCTTCTTTTCTGCAGCAAATATATATATATGTATATATTTAAGAAGGAGGTGGGAGCATTTTAATATGTTTGATCTGATTTGCATTGGAGCACCAAAAGTAAGAGTAGATGAGGTCTGTGAAGGTCGTAAAACAAGGCAGTCCCCTGCGAAGGGCCACTTTGTGTCAACTTGTAGGACTTCAGACCTGTTCTCACTAATGACCCCCAACCTGGAGTCCCCAAGGCCCCCTTGTGTGTGTGTTTCAGCATTTCCCAAAAGCTGAACAGAGAAAATGATTTAACCTAGAAGAAGGGCACACAATGCATTATTTTCTAAATGAGATGCATGTCATCAGCATTATTCCAAATATGGACTCTGAGGAAGCTCAGTAAAAGGGTTCCTTTGTATAAGACCCCCACGTAGTGGTGAAAGTCATGTCCTGGGGGAAAGGGCAAGGGCTGGGAGCAGGGCAGGCCCTGTAACCCTGTGATCTGCACTGGTCCCCTGAGCCTCTGCAACCCAGGCCCCAGCCCCAGCCAGCCTCAGCCAAACCAGGCGCGGATGATCAAGCCAGAGATGTGCACAGGTGAGCTCAGAAACACATACGGTGCTCAAGACTGTACCTTCTTTCAAGGTCTCAGCACCCTCGGCCCAACCCCGCCAGCAAAGCAACCACAGCTGGAGCTCTTCCGACCTAACACCCAGTCCAGCATGCTTCTCCAAATAATTTTATTTTAATTAAACCTACGATATACATAAACACAAGATTCTTGTAAAAAGCAAGAAATATACAAAGTTAAACGTTAAGGCCTCCCGTCCTCGGTTCTCCCCAAAGCTCACTCTTCTCCCGAGAGAGATACCGCAGAGGTGCCCGGTCACGGGGGTGGAGCTTACACTTGAGGACTGGACTTACCCACCTAAATTATTTGCAATTCTTCCGCATGGGAGATCTGTCTATGAACGCACATTTATTTATTTGTTTGTTTCCATTATTCAGGTGGGTAGGCACTTTTCTACATCTTTTTCTATGTATTTACATTAAGAAATACATACTTCTTACACTTTTTGAAATAAAAGGAACTGTATTGTTTGACAGCTTGTTTTTTCACTTAGTAATATGCTCTGAACGTTCTTTCTTAACTGTGCTTATGGATCTACCTTTCTTTTAAACTACCATGTACTAGCAACAATGTACATTTTAGTAATTCATTCCCCTCCTGCTGGACTCCTGGGTTGTCTTCGGCTGGCTTTTACAAGCAAGGCTGCAGCGTGCATCCCTTACACACACATCTCTGAGCACACAGGTGAGGAGGCATGTAAAAGAGATTCGTGGAAGTGGGATTGCTGGGCCAGATTGTGTGCATGCTTTCAAGTTTGGTTGTCCTAGCCAAATCCCCCTTCCACTTGTCCGTATCCATTTACACTGCTACGAATAGGACAGGAAAGTGTCCGTTTCTTGCCCCAACCCAGAAGTTCTGCTATTCAGTGGAACCTCATCCAACTGTGACATTCTAAATGTCATGGCCCTAGGAGCAAGCAATCTTATTAGTACCAACGAAAGCTTTCTAAAAATGGCATGCCAATTTGCTCTTGCCTTGAAGATATTATGACCAGTCTTTTTAAACAAACTAGAACCCTCACCTTATTGCCCCCGGACTGGATCCTCTTTAATCCTCTCATTTGCCAGTCAGGAACATACTGTTTTACAGTAAGTAAAAACCCACAGCTGTTTTGGCAGAATTAGCGTGGAGCACCCATCTCCCCTGACACCCCCCCTCAACCATTTAACAGTGAACAGCAGGGTGCATTAAAGAAGCTCTTACAAATGGGGCTGACCATTATCTTAATTACAGTCAACATGTTTATAATGCTAAATACATCTGTCCTAAAAACTCAATTTCAAAACAGCATGCGTGGGGCTAGATAATCTGGGAGCACATTTGTGACATTTGGTTGACATTTCCTCTCTCTCCTGGATAAAAGGGTTGACTGCTATCCAGGCACATCCCCATGAGAGAGAGCCATTTAATCACTATGTCACTTATTTTTCCTGTGATTGTGTCAGTGATGGAGAAACCTAATTTAACAGAAAAGATCAGCCCTTATAAACTCAGCAAAGTCAATCCCACAACAAAAATTAAGGTGTGTGTATAAGCACCTAAACTTTTTATAAAGTTATCAATTCACTTATTCATCTAATGGACTAAAATATTAACTTGGGTGCCTATTGCATGCCAGGCCATGTGGGTGCTGGGAATACAGTGTTGAAAAGGATGCACCGAGCTCTCCAAGGGCTGCCTCACTCACTGGAGAGAACGGGAACCAAACAGCACACAGGACAAGATGGATGTCCTGCAAGGGGGCTGGAGTCTGGAGGGAAGGATTCCAGCTCTGAGGCCCACACTTGAAATGAGTCTCAAACAGATGAGGATGACAGGGAGGAAGGGTGTCCCAGCTGGAAGAAAAGCAAAGACCTGCCACCAGCGTGCCTTTGAGAGCAGTGGGCAGGTGAGCACAGCTGGAGAGGGTGTGCAGAAGGGAAGGTCATGCTCACACCCAGGGGCTCCCAGGAGATAATCTGGTTAATTATTCAGGTGACCGAGAAGGGGCTTCTGCAGAGGGTAGAGATCACTCCAAAGCCACTAATTTGGCAGCCTGTAAGTCCCCATTTGGACCAAACGTCATACATTTAAATTAATCTCCACTTCACATCCTATAGCCAGAAAATCCATCTAGCACCCACTTCCCAGTCCCATGTTTTCAGGCACTGGAGCTCCCACCCCAGCTCTCCTCATTCCCTGTCTCTTTCTACCTGTCAAAGCTCTGTCCGTCCTTCAAGCCCACCTCCAATGCCACTTCCTTCCCAGCGCTGTGCTCGGTTCCCATGCTCTGCCAGCAACACTCCCGGGTCTTCCCCATCCTGCCTTTACGCTCTCATGTCCCTCTCCAAAAGCACCAGGCAAGTGTAGGTAAATGTTTACTGAAATAAGGTGTACCCTGACTGAATTGATCTGCAAACATAGGAATGTTTCAGCCCTTGAGTAAGCCATCTCCCTATTTTGTTGTCTTTGAACTCCACAAGGTCATGTTTTTGAAATGTAAATGTCTCAAACGTTTTCTTCCACTCTACCCAAAGATACAAGCTTCCTGTTATCATTGCTCACTTAACCCTTGCAAAGACCGTCAACCTCAGTGTTGCTAATGTTCACAGCCCGGTAATATTCACAGCTGGTTCGCAGAAGTTTATAAAACCATTGTCTCTACTTTTTGTATATCCTTGAAAAATGTCAATAAGAAGAAGAATTTTTTAATGCACAGTATTTGAGATATTTGGAACCCTCTTAGGAAGTCCTTGTTTGGTTAGGACTATTTCCTGGTAAACAGATTCTTGATTAAAAGAATAGGCTTTGAAGCCAGACAGCCTAAATTCAAAGCTGGCCCCATCATTTACCAGCTATGTGACCCTGAACACATTACATGCCCTCTCTCAATATTAATTATGATCTGTAAGATAGCAGTGATGATAGGTGTGCCCACCTCATAGGATGAGTATCAGAATGGAGTGAGATGAGGAATATGCATAGTGCTTGACACAACGCAGGGTACGTGGTTATCAAGGCTCAATAAAATTGAATTATTGGCATTATCTGGAAAAAATCTCCTTCTCCTTACATCATACTTTCAAAACATTTTTTGATGATGGTTTATTTGCATATATATCTTTCTCCTCTAAGACTAGAATAGTGTCTAATCCATTTCTGTGTCCCTAGCATCCAGCACAGGGTCTGAATCATAAAAAGTGCTCCTAAAAGGTTACTAACTTCAAATCATATTGAATCATATATATACATATACACACATATGTATGTATATGCATATATGTACGTATACATATGTATATGTCTCTAAGTACATATGTGTGTGTGTGTGTGTGTGTGTGTGTGTATACAATTACCTCTATACAACCATGTCACTCTAGGGAACTGCAAGCCTCAGAAATCATGTGGAAGTTGTACCCAAAGACTTTAGAGAAAGCCTAGTAGACTTACACAAATACATCAAGCACCCAGAAATAAACTTCGCTGAAATTGTGACTCCAGCATTCCTTATTTTGACTTGTCCATTCTTTCATTCATTTAACAAAGATTTAATAAGCAACTCCTATAAGACAGGGAGTGTGTCAGAGGCTTAGGAATATACAAAGAGAGGAGGAAAGAAATGAAATAGCTCTGGCTCTCATATGCGCATGATATAGGGAAAATGATAAGGAAGTAAGGAGATCATTTCACGACAACGTGGTGGGCCTTTGGGAAGAAATTAGGGAGTAGAGGTGGGAAGAAGATGCCAAGGAGGAACTCCGGTGAGTCGGAGTGGACGGACAGGCAACAGGGAAGGGCAACCCAGGTCAGGGAACGGCAGGCACAGAGGCCTAAAAGCAAGAAAGGACTCCAAAAACTGGACGAAGCTCACAATGCCTGCAGAGTGGTGCTGCTGCGGTCATAGCAATAGATGAGGCTGCAGAGGCCACCAGAGGCAGGATCATGAAAGGCTCTGAATGAACTTTATTTTTTTTACTAAAAGTAATATTTTGCCTATAATGAATTTTATATCACCCTACAATTCAGCCTTCCTAGGTCCCACCACCACTGCCATTTTGCTAGCATTTCTGCCAGTGGAAGCATGAAAAGTAGTATCACTTCTGAGTACGCAGCTCAGGGCAGATCCTTTTCAATGGCTGAAAACATTTACCGATTTTGAAAACTGGTAGAGTCTGTATTCTATAAGCATGAGAAAAATTCCAACTGGCTTTGTATACTTTCTCATAGTGATTAGAAAGTTAAACCCTTTTAAAAAAAAAAAGAAAGAAAGAAAGTTAAACCCTTTTAAATCAGAGATTATTCTTTTTTTTTTTTTTTGAGACAGAGTCTCGCTCTGTCGCCCAGGCTGGAGTGCAGTGGCCAGATCTCAGCTCACTGCAAGCTCCGCCTCCCGGGTTTAAGCCATTCTCCTGCCTCAGCCTCCCGAGTAGCTGGGACTACAGGCGCCTGCCACCTCGCCCGGCTAGTTTTTTGTATTTTTTAGTAGAGACGAGGTTTCACCATGTTAGCCAGGAGGGTCTCGATCTCCTGACCTCGTGATCCGCCCGTCTCGGCCTCCCAAAGTGCTGGGATTACAGGCTTGAGCCATAGCGCCCGGCCCAGAGATTATTCTTGAGCTGCTAATACTATTTAAATTACAACTCCCAAATCTTGAATGATGTAACAGACTAAAGTCCAAATGCTGCTTTTTAAATTCTGTGCATCACACAGAAGTTACTTAACGTGACAGAAGGCAACATAGATTGGCCTGGTAACAAAATCTTGGCGGTTTTGTCT
Source organism: Rhinopithecus bieti (assembly GCF_001698545.2). Lineage (NCBI taxonomy): Eukaryota > Metazoa > Chordata > Mammalia > Primates > Cercopithecidae > Rhinopithecus > Rhinopithecus bieti. The sequence continues at coordinate 518,019 of NW_016827726.1, forward strand.
GTACTAGAATGCTCACCATCCTCTCAATCCTCCGTAAAATAAACAGGTTGATTTGTCATCATTTATATCCAGGAAGTCTCAAACATATCCACAGAGATGCATCTAATCTATATAGTACTACAATTTCATAGCCCAGAGGGCCCAATCCTTCTCATGACCAAAGTAACCAGATCATGCAAAGCAGTAAGTCCTAAATTTAACAGCCGGCAGGCCATCAACTCATTTATTACTCCTGAAACAAATTCTACAAGATAAAGACATTTTAAGAAGAACATGTTGTGGATAGATTTATTCCATCAGTATCTAGCGGCAACTGAAAGCAATTTTCTTAACCACACAGATACAAAAAGCCACTTGCTTTTGGAATACCAGATAACTGCACCAAAAGACAATAGTGTCTGGGAAAATCCCAAGCCACCTGTACTCTGCAAGTCATTTCCACTTGCTTTAAGCAAACATACAACAAGTCAAGTATATAGCAAATCCATTATTACTAATGTAACAAATATTGTGATTAACCCCTTCAAAATAGAGATCTTGCAAAGAATCAGTGAGCACGTCTCAGTGCTCAGAGCTCTCATAGGCATTAACTTCATTTTAACCCTCCCAAGAACCTGCATATTTATTTCAATTTCACAAATGGGCAAACAGGCTGAGAGGCAAAGGCATAGGGCTATGCTCACACAGGTAGCTGCAATTCCTATCTGAAATGTCAGCCCTCCCCTGCCTGAAGCAAACCCTGAGCTTTTTCACATTCCAGGCCCTCAGCTGTGGGCTGGCTCTGGGGGAAAGAGTGGCTGACATGCTGCTGGTGCAGACCTGGAGATAAATCATGGTGGAGTCCCCAGAGAGTGGGGCGTTCAGAAAGTCACTGAAGTTAGACTACATATCAATTTGCTTTGGGGGGCAACACCCCCAATGAGAAAGTTAATGCAGAGGTTTTGCTCTTCCCATTTAATGGCTCAGGATAACTGAGGCTCAGAAAGCATGACTTGCTTAGATGCCAAGAGAAACCAGTAACTTTCCTGAATGAAACCTACCCTATGCATTGAATCCCAGTGTTCAATCCTCACTTCCACAAAACTTCCTGCTGTGTCAGTGACCAATAAGACCTGTGTATCTAGTTGATTAGGAAAGATGCCTTCTTGGATGGAGAGGGAAAAAAAGCATCTCTTTCAGGCTGTCTTAATCTTGGTAAAGTGTTTCACACATATTTAGCATTATTAAGGCTCATAAATACAGTTAAAAATGAAGTGAATGTCATCTTGTAATTTCACTTTTGTAATTATAAATCAAGTTCTCTGAAAGCTTCTTTGAGTAAAAGTAACATTTTCTAAGATGCCCTTTATCAATCCAATATGCCAGGAATCCAAAGTATAGTCTCACTGAAGGTGTATTGAATGTTATAATTATTGAACATAATTTCTAGACATATCACTCATTTTCACTCTTTTGCCGAGGAGATACAACTGTAAAGTCTCCTATTTCATTGGTTTGATAATTCTGCCTGAGCATTGTAGCTTGTGTTGCTGAGCTTCCAATTTAAGAACAAAATTAGGCTTCAAAGAATAAAGATACCCATAAAGTTAGGAAACAGAGAGAAAAGGCATCATGCTTTATGGGTGCTCATTCTAGATATGTTCATTATATGCCAAAGCCCAGAGAAGGCAAATTCGGAATTTAAAAAGACACCATCTGTTATGTGATGTTCCAAATTACAAACCTAACCCTTAATTTCTATATACCTGCCGTTTAGCTGTTCTCTTTCCTCAGTACAGGAAAAAAAAATGGCTTAGCATATTAACTGAGTAGCTTTGGCAGGACCTATGGATGTGCCTCATAAGACATTTTGGTGAGCTCAGCATCACAACCTGTATATTCTGTCCAGAAAAAAAAATTGTTGTATTTTACTTTTAAAACAACCATCACATGTACAGTGGTTGCCATCAGCTGAGAGGCTACAACAACCCAGCAGCAAGCCATGGTCTTTTCTGAAATTTTATTTTCTTTAAAATAGGCTTTTGAAAGAAAAAAAGCAGAGATTTTAGAAAGTTTTAAAATCTGTGAAATGAAAAGTAAAATAATTCCTCAAGTAATTCCTCTTTTCAAAAAAATGATTAAGACAGAAGACAAAAGAGTATATAGCCCAAATCAGAAAACATTTTCACTCGAAATATTCAAAGGCAACATGTGCCATATGTAACAGAAGAAACTCCCATTAAAGAAAAAATATATATATACTTGAAAATGCCTGTGTTTCCTTCCTTGTAGATCTGAAATGTTCTAGTTTTAAAAACACGTTTAGCAAACGCAACACAGCTCATTCAGGGTTGATTTGAGTTCACAAAATATTTTTATTATGTGTAAGAAAGCATACAGCCAATAAAATTAAGAAAACATTCACAATACATAAATAACACGGACCTGATGCAGGAGATATTTTTCAGATTTTTTTTCTTTTCACGGATTGCATCTAAATGTTAAGTTCATTGCTTATCAAGAAGAATACTTTGTAAACATTTCAAAGAAACTCTGTTGAAATGCCTCACGAGTTGGCATCTGGCAAGGGAGGCTTATGATACTTTTTACAGTCCGGGTGATGATGCAGGAACTTGATTCCAAAGCACAGAGAAAGGATTAGCATTTGTCAAAAGAGATGCTGATGGCTTTAGGGGGCTCAATACACCCAAAAGGAAGCATTCTTCTGTTTCTCCCACCAACAGAAGTATCTGACTCAAGGATGATAATGAGGCACTATTCGTTGGTCAGTATACCATTAACATTTAAAGACTTCTTTAAAACTCAGCTCTAAATTCAGATGGAAGCACTACAAAAAGTAGCCCCACTGAGTGGCTTGGCTTGACCTGGTAAGTTGGAAATGCAGGGTTTGAGTCTGGTCCCTTAGTGGGACTGCTGTAACCCACTGTCCTTGCTATGCATCTCTCTCCAGGAAAGCCATTTGTCTGGTTCAGAAAAACTACCTGACACGTGAAATGAGAAAAGATGGAGAGGGCCAATTATTTTACATAAATACAAAGCAGCGTATACTTTTCATTACCAACGAAGACCATAAATTTAATGCTGGGTTCCTCTGAAGCTGGCTTTTATTTAAGATATTTACAGAATTGCAAATTCCCCTGGGAAAGTCTTTTGTCATTTAAAACATTTTGAACACAGTAGTAGCTGTACTTTTAAATTTTCAAAATCTTTTCAGAAAAAAAAGCATTTATAGCATTTGTCAATTCTCACCTTGCATTTATTTGTATCCATGAATTTTAAGGAATCATTTCAACTTTATTCTCTTATCTATCAGTTTCTGCTCTGTTTCTAGAAGTTACATGAACATTTAGAATGTCACAGAATCTGTGTGTTTGTTTCATTGGCTTATAAAGTGCTAGTTAAATGGCCAGAAATGTGGTTGTAAGGTCTTGGATAAAGCTCATTAATTTATCCTATTAAATATGATAAATATAGATTTATTATATAATAAATTAAAAATATCCATATATACAATAAATAAATAGAACCAATATCAACAAAACATCTCTCAATTCTGGAAAAAATTTTCATTCCTACTGTGAGGCTCAATTAATGTTTTAGAAATAATGTATGAAGGCATGCACCTACCTTTACAATCTGAAAACTTTGCTTGGAACAGTGTTAGCACCTGTTTGTATACAGCAAACTCAACCCATCTCATTTTCTTCCCAGAAAGATTTGATTTTAAGTGAAGCTGTTCACTGTTGATTCTTTGCCCTATTTTGTAAGTCCTAAGATAAGAATAAATTTCTAAAAGCAATTCTGAAGCCAAAGACATGTCCCTTGTGGCTCCCCATGTTTGTAGCGTCCCCGTTTGATTGACTATGAACAACACAGAAAATACACTGGAATGTGTTTGAAAATAGAGTTAGTTGTGTGTTGGAAAGCAGCAGAGGGCTCTCCTGACACCTCAGAGTCTCACCATACCTTAGTTTCTTAACAGCAAGCCCCAGAGCAAGTTCCTCTAGCTTTTGGGATGAGCATGTGTGGCAGGATTCATCTGGGAGTTCAACTTGGGTGCTGTCCGTTTTGTGTGATGGGTTGGATCTTCTCCAGAGAGACGTCAGTGTCGTAGTCCAATATGACCGATAGGGCTGGGGACAGCTTCTCCAAGGGTCTGGCGATTCCAGCTGCCTCCTCCTTTTTCAGGTCCTCAGAGGAGCCCACAGCATGTGGGATCAGGTAAACCAGATTGCACTCCTTGGAGATAGAACCTCGTGGCTCGTGATGGCTGGAAAACATCGCGGCCCCGTTGTTATTGATACTCACCGTCTCTATGGCATTATTTGTCGCAGGGCAAAGTCTGTAGCATCCTAAGAGGGTTGAAAATGCCTTCCGAAAATCAGCATTAAAGGCATAAATGATGGGGTTTAAGGATGAATTCGCCCACCCAAACCACACAAACACGTCAAAGGTGATGGAATCAATGCAGAAAGGCTGTGTCTCCCCAGACCCACAGAAGGGCAAAATGCAGTTCAAGATGAAGAAAGGCAGCCAGCAGCACACAAACACGCCCATGATCACCGACAGCGTCTTCAGGACTTTAGTTTCTCTTTTGAAGGACATCTTAAAAGAACTTTCCGGTTGAGAACATTCGACAGGCTTTCCATTACCTGTGGTGGTCTGGCAATTCTTGGCATGGACTGCTGCCCTCTCCAAGGCCGCAATGCGCCGTATTTGTTTCTGAGCAATCCTGTAGATCCTGGTGTAGGTGACAATCATGATGGCCACAGGGATGTAAAAACTTATTACAGAGGATGAGATGGCATATGTCCTGCTGAGGCTGGAATCACAGTTGTCTATGGTCTCGGCCAGGGAAGTGGCATTCCCATCAGAGGGGCTGGTGGGTTTTGCCTTGTGCCAGCTGAGCTGCACTGGGATGAAGGAGATGAGTACAGACAAGGTCCATGCCACACTGATCAGGATGAAGGCTGCCTTGGGGGTCATCTTTCTCTCATACCGGAAAGGGCTGGAGATAGCCCAGTACCTGTCCACGCTGATCACACAGAGGTTGAGGATGGATGCGGTGGAGCACATGATGTCAAAGGCCACCCAGATGTTACAGAAGGACCCAAAGGGCCAGAAGCCAGCAATCTCAGCCACTGCTTTCCAGGGCATGACCAAGACGGCCACCAAGAGATCTGACACAGCCAAGGAGATGACAAAGAAGTTGGTCACCTTGGACCGCAGGTGTCGGAACCTGATAACGGCAGCACAGACCAGCGTGTTCCCCAGGAGCGTGGACAGGATGAGAAGCGACAGGAAACAGGCAGTGAGGATACGAACAGAGAAGTCCCTCTCCACCACCAGCCCAGTCCCGTCCATGGCAGAGGTGTTCAGAGTCCTCATCTTCCTAAGGGAAAGCACATTAGGGGCTCTGACACCCCTCAAGTTCCTAAGCAGGGAATAGGGGTCAGTCAGATTTCCAGGAGTCCTCCCCAGCAGGCAGCCCCTTGCACAGCCCTATTGCTTCGCTGGCAGAGGACCTCACCAACATTCCAAGAGAGGACTGCTGGAGTGGCAATCCAAGTCAATCCTGAGGACTGTCACTCTTGATTTCTACATTTGTCTTCTGACTCCCTTGCTGCAGGTCACTGTCCTGGACACCAGAAAGCCCCTGAATTCCCCCAAATAAAGCGTTGGCTTTTTAGCATGTTCTAAATCATCAATCCAGTGACTCCTGGGCCTCTGCTCTGTTAGTCAGTTGCAATCACATTTCCGGGCTCTTGCTTCTCTGGTGATGACAGGAAATTCTCCCCTTCCGAGACACAGCTGAAAATACATGTCTTCTCGCTCCTCCAAGCCGCTGGCTCCTCAGCAGCTCTCCAAACGCCTTAAAAAGCAAAGAGAAAACACACGGTCTTTTTCCAAGACTTAAGCAGATCGCATCTTTACTCACGTCAAGCCCAACCTAATAATCCCCAGGGCAAGCCCGTCCCAGCCACCTACCTTGCCTTGGGGTCGTCTCTCTCAAAGCCCCTGGAGCTTGGAATGTGGACTTCGCCAGGCGCAAGGGCTCTGAAACGCTGAGGAAGCGTGCCTGAGCCCAGTCAGCTGGGAGCAGCAGGGGTTCGGCTCCCGGTGCGCAAAAATCGCCGGGGTGCGTTTGGGGAAAGGATCCCAGGCCAGGTACCTAGAGAGGAGGCGCCGCCCCACTGCCTTGAACAGCTAGGGATTGTTCAAGGGGCACTGTACCCAGGCTAAGGGCTCCTGGGCACTCGGAGCTTCCTTGGGAGAGAGCATTCCCAGGACTGGTGCCCTGGGCAGCTTCTTTTCTTGGCTTCCTTTCGGGAGCCCAGAGCCTTGGTGAACCTTGGGCGGCCTTCAGCCCTACAGAGCAGGGCCCTGCGCCTCCCCGCAGGAACTGCCCGCGACCTCTCAGGAGCCTGTGGCAATGCGAGGCAGCGAGCCGAGCTGGCACCAGCAGGCGCACGGGCCGGCGGGGTTCCCGCGGGGCACAGCCCACCCCGCCCGCGCGTCCCTCCCCTGCCCTGGGGGCGGTCCTCGCTTGACAGTCAGAGTTGCGGGCGACAGCTGCACGTGGTCCCCCTGGATGGTTCTGCTGGCGAGGTGGGCGGAGGACGCCCGGGTGAGTGCTTGCCCTCCCTGGTTATCTCGCCAGTCTCCGGAGCTCAGCGCAGCACGCTCAGGGCCGGCGAGACAAATCCGACGTCAGAACCTCAAGTAAGCTTGAGTCCCCTGAAAGCAAAGCTCGGCCCCGACATCCAGCGCCTCTTGGGGTCAACCCCTAGCCCGACCCAAAGCCATAANGATAAATATAGATTTATTATATAATAAATTAAAAATATCCATATATACAATAAATAAATAGACCAATATCAACAAAACATCTCTCAATTCTGGAAAAAATTTTCATTCCTACTGTGAGGCTCAATTAATGTTTTAGAAATAATGTATGAAGGCATGCACCTACCTTTACAATCTGAAAACTTTGCTTGGAACAGTGTTAGCACCTGTTTGTATACAGCAAACTCAACCCATCTCATTTTCTTCCCAGAAAGATTTGATTTTAAGTGAAGCTGTTCACTGTTGATTCTTTGCCCTATTTTGTAAGTCCTAAGACAAGAATAAATTTCTAAAAGCAATTCTGAAGCCAAAGACATGTCCCTTGTGGCTCCCCATGTTTGTAGCGTCCCCGTTTGATTGACTATGAACAACACAGAAAATACACTGGAATGTGTTTGAAAATAGAGTTAGTTGTGTGTTGGAAAGCAGCAGAGGGCTCTCCTGACACCTCAGAGTCTCACCATACCTTAGTTTCTTAACAGCAAGCCCCAGAGCAAGTTCCTCTAGCTTTTGGGATGAGCATGTGTGGCAGGATTCATCTGGGAGTTCAACTTGGGTGCTGTCCGTTTTGTGTGATGGGTTGGATCTTCTCCAGAGAGACGTCAGTGTCGTAGTCCAATATGACCGATAGGGCTGGGGACAGCTTCTCCAAGGGTCTGGCGATTCCAGCTGCCTCCTCCTTTTCAGGTCCTCAGAGGAGCCCACAGCATGTGGGATCAGGTAAACCAGATTGCACTCCTTGGAGATAGAACCTCGTGGCTCGTGATGGCTGGAAAACATCGCGGCCCCGTTGTTATTGATACTCACCGTCTCTATGGCATTATTTGTCGCAGGGCAAAGTCTGTAGCATCCTAAGAGGGTTGAAAATGCCTTCCGAAAATCAGCATTAAAGGCATAAATGATGGGGTTTAAGGATGAATTCGCCCACCCAAACCACACAAACACGTCAAAGGTGATGGAATCAATGCAGAAAGGCTGTGTCTCCCCAGACCCACAGAAGGGCAAAATGCAGTTCAAGATGAAGAAAGGCAGCCAGCAGCACACAAACACGCCCATGATCACCGACAGCGTCTTCAGGACTTTAGTTTCTCTTTTGAAGGACATCTTAAAAGAACTTTCCGGTTGAGAACATTCGACAGGCTTTCCATTACCTGTGGTGGTCTGGCAATTCTTGGCATGGACTGCTGCCCTCTCCAAGGCCGCAATGCGCCGTATTTGTTTCTGAGCAATCCTGTAGATCCTGGTGTAGGTGACAATCATGATGGCCACAGGGATGTAAAACTTATTACAGAGGATGAGATGGCATATGTCCTGCTGAGGCTGGAATCACAGTTGTCTATGGTCTCGGCCAGGGAAGTGGCATTCCCATCAGAGGGGCTGGTGGGTTTTGCCTTGTGCCAGCTGAGCTGCACTGGGATGAAGGAGATGAGTACAGACAAGGTCCATGCCACACTGATCAGGATGAAGGCTGCCTTGGGGTCATCTTTCTCTCATACCGGAAAGGGCTGGAGATAGCCCAGTACCTGTCCACGCTGATCACACAGAGGTTGAGGATGGATGCGGTGGAGCACATGATGTCAAAGGCCACCCAGATGTTACAGAAGGACCCAAAGGGCCAGAAGCCAGCAATCTCAGCCACTGCTTTCCAGGGCATGACCAAGACGGCCACCAAGAGATCTGACACAGCCAAGGAGATGACAAAGAAGTTGGTCACCTTGGACCGCAGGTGTCGGAACCTGATAACGGCAGCACAGACCAGCGTGTTCCCCAGGAGCGTGGACAGGATGAGAAGCGACAGGAAACAGGCAGTGAGGATACGAACAGAGAAGTCCCTCTCCACCACCAGCCCAGTCCCGTCCATGGCAGAGGTGTTCAGAGTCCTCATCTTCCTAAGGGAAAGCACATTAGGGGCTCTGACACCCCTCAAGTTCCTAAGCAGGGAATAGGGGTCAGTCAGATTTCCAGGAGTCCTCCCCAGCAGGCAGCCCCTTGCACAGCCCTATTGCTTCGCTGGCAGAGGACCTCACCAACATTCCAAGAGAGGACTGCTGGAGTGGCAATCCAAGTCAATCCTGAGGACTGTCACTCTTGATTTCTACATTTGTCTTCTGACTCCCTTGCTGCAGGTCACTGTCCTGGACACCAGAAAGCCCCTGAATTCCCCAAATAAAGCGTTGGCTTTTAGCATGTTCTAAATCATCAATCCAGTGACTCCTGGGCCTCTGCTCTGTTAGTCAGTTGCAATCACATTTCCGGGCTCTTGCTTCTCTGGTGATGACAGGAAATTCTCCCCTTCCGAGACACAGCTGAAAATACATGTCTTCTCGCTCCTCCAAGCCGCTGGCTCCTCAGCAGCTCTCCAAACGCCTTAAAAGCAAAGAGAAAACACACGGTCTTTTCCAAGACTTAAGCAGATCGCATCTTTACTCACGTCAAGCCCAACCTAATAATCCCCAGGGCAAGCCCGTCCCAGCCACCTACCTTGCCTTGGGGTCGTCTCTCTCAAAGCCCCTGGAGCTTGGAATGTGGACTTCGCCAGGCGCAAGGGCTCTGAAACGCTGAGGAAGCGTGCCTGAGCCCAGTCAGCTGGGAGCAGCAGGGGTTCGGCTCCCGGTGCGCAAAATCGCCGGGGTGCGTTTGGGGAAAGGATCCCAGGCCAGGTACCTAGAGAGGAGGCGCCGCCCCACTGCCTTGAACAGCTAGGGATTGTTCAAGGGGCACTGTACCCAGGCTAAGGGCTCCTGGGCACTCGGAGCTTCCTTGGGAGAGAGCATTCCCAGGACTGGTGCCCTGGGCAGCTTCTTTTCTTGGCTTCCTTTCGGGAGCCCAGAGCCTTGGTGAACCTTGGGCGGCCTTCAGCCCTACAGAGCAGGGCCCTGCGCCTCCCCGCAGGAACTGCCCGCGACCTCTCAGGAGCCTGTGGCAATGCGAGGCAGCGAGCCGAGCTGGCACCAGCAGGCGCACGGGCCGGCGGGGTTCCCGCGGGGCACAGCCCACCCCGCCCGCGCGTCCCTCCCCTGCCCTGGGGCGGTCCTCGCTTGACAGTCAGAGTTGCGGGCGACAGCTGCACGTGGTCCCCTGGATGGTTCTGCTGGCGAGGTGGGCGGAGGACGCCCGGGTGAGTGCTTGCCCTCCCTGGTTATCTCGCCAGTCTCCGGAGCTCAGCGCAGCACGCTCAGGGCCGGCGAGACAAATCCGACGTCAGAACCTCAAGTAAGCTTGAGTCCCCTGAAAGCAAAGCTCGGCCCCGACATCCAGCGCCTCTTGGGGTCAACCCCTAGCCCGACCCAAAGCCATAAGCAAGCAGGAGCCCCCCATTCTCTGCACACCAACTCCTACAACTGCCAGCCGACGTCCGACCTGCGTTGTCTCCAAGTGCCCCCTAAGTAGGGTGAGAGATGCCCGTGGGCGCCTGTACTCACCGCTCTCAGGGAGGGCGCGGCGCAGCGGCGATCAGGGCCAGCGCGCGCCGCTGCGTCACGAGGGGACACACTCCTTCTCCGCCCAGGTGGCGGGCGCGTCCCGGCTGCGGTCAACGCTGGACTGCAGCCGGTGCCCCGCACCTACCCAGCGCCCCAACCCGAGCGCCGCGCGCTCCGTGTGCCCGGGGCGCCCTCTGCCGGCGGCTGCGACTTCCCGAGGCCCCGCTGTGCCCTCGCAGGTACCAACCTCACTCACAAGCGTTCCAGCGACCGCCAGGGACCCGCGCCGCGGCTCGTTTTTCCCCATCCATGACTGCCAGAACCTGAACTCAGGGAAGCGGAACTTCTTCACTCAGGGCTCCTCCGCTTGAAATACGCCGAAAAAAGGACATGGGTGAAAAATTTTACTTTGCTGGCATTGTATTCGTGAACCAATGTTTCCTCCTGTGCGCCCACTGCGTTCAAACCTGGGGCGCTAGAGCAGCCGAGACGCAAGCCTTACTCTCAAAGAGAAAGGCAGAGCGGGCATTGACTCAGCAGCATCCGTGTTGTCGGTGCACTCTTTACGTTGCTCCCCCGTTAAA